>NC_031983.2:1452620-1717620 GCF_001858045.2 Oreochromis niloticus
GTCACTGCTGAATGGATGATGCCATCCAGGCTTATTCATATGAATATGACAGCATATCTAAAGACAATGCCACCTGTCAAACAGTAATTGAAGAACTGCCTCCTCAAACAAGAAGTGAGTCCCTGCTAAATCCTTTGAACCGCTTCTTTATGAAGCCAGCAGCCAAACAAACACTGATTTTTAGATTTTTATGACATCAGCAAAACTAAGTTAATCATTTGGAATGGAGCAGCTTTTTCATTCGCGGCGCTTCAGCCGAGGCACCGACGGCGCCGCCGAGATGATACATGGTTCATCTCGGCGAACGCGATCGTCGGTGTGCTTGTACGATGACTAATCTCCAGGCTCCAACTGTTGGCTCATTAGAAATGCGTTAAGCTCAACGGTTTGGTTTACTCCTTCAAAAGGCGCGGGGAGGGAGGTGGCGTGGTTGTTACTCCGAGGCACGTGGAACAGCGCAGGAGGGACAAATGAGTTGAGGAACGTGGATGGAAGAGGAGGAACTGTAGTCCAGCGATGTTAGTGGAGAACAGAGATCTCACTCTGCAGACGTACGCAGCTCCACTTATTCCTGCAACACAAATCTGCACAGCTAAAAGGACCTAACATGTCAAGTCCACTGAAGTGACTCTGAGCTTCTCTGCACTCAGCATGACCTTTGGCACACAATGGAACCGAAAGAGAAACGTATGTTCAAAGTCTAGTTTCACGTATTTGACACACTAATCACATACATATATAGCTTTTATGTATGACAGTTACATTATTATATTCCTCTTTCTGTAAATACACTAGGTTAGGAGACAGGGGTGTGTGGACGGTTTCATTGTCTGTGTGTGTGTTTGCAGTCGGTCGAACCCGGTCCTGTAAAAGTGCAGTGACAACCAAACTAAATTCTGGGTAATATTTAAAGTAACAATCAAGCTTTCTTTTGTTTTTCTCCTGGATTTCTTTCATCTTTCACATCAAAGTTTTTCTTGTCTTGTCTTTTGTTGTATGTTTGATGGGATCCAGTTTCTAATGTAGTTCTGCAGTAAAAAGGCCTGTTCAAAACTAAGATCCATCATTTCTAAAGATAAACCACTGACACTGTTTGTAAATAGTAATCAGGCCTGAGTTTCATGTGAACATGTGAAAATGTTATTTTAATGTGTTAAATGAAACAAAAGTGTTGAGTTCAAGCTTAAGGTGTCATTCATGAAATGAACGGCTGAAATTACGTGATGATGATGTTAGTGGGTAAACGGGTTTTATGTCTAACGATCTAAAAACAGTGGGTCAGAATCGATCTGGTCACATAATAAAGTAAATGTGAGCCACTGCACCTCCCTTCTTAGGTGGGACTGACCTTTGACCTGGATGTTTTTAAATGTGACCTAAAAATGATTAAACAAAAAAAAAACAATCTTTACAGAGTTGTAGAAGATTTGCTTTAGTGGTAAAGTTTCTTCCTGTTAAAAGGGAGTTTTTCCTTCCCACTGTCACCAAAGTGCTGCTCATAGGGGGTCATATGATTGTTGGGTTTTTCTCTGTATGTATTATTGTAGGGTCTGCCTTACAATATAAAGCACCTTGAGGCGACTGCTGTTGTGATTTGGCGCTGTATAAATAAAGCTGAACTGAATGAACCTGACTGTACTGTGTTCACTATGGTGCTGTGGTTCATCATCAGCTAAATCTCACCAGACTCAGCAGCTAACAGCTGAGTTAGAGATGAGCTGGCACACTCTGCAGCCAAAGAGCCGTACGTCATATTTTCCAGTGGATGTTGTAGGAAACCTGCACATTTCTCAGGTGGACACTCTTTCAATGCCACGTTCCTGTGCAGCTGCTCAGTACGGACAGTCAGCCTGCTCTGCACAAGTGTTGGTTTGGCAAAGTTATTTTCTGTGATGCAGGGGCTTTTATTAGTAAGTGGATATTGTCACTCCCATTAAAGAAGTATGGCTGTAAAAGGAAATGCACAAACTCAAACTCAAATTGATCAGCAGCTGTTATCGCTGCAGCCAGTGCATCACTGATGTGCTTCCACAGGTGATGTCTGACAAATGATGTCCTGTGATGAGAACACAACGACCTGAAAACAGCGGATATGTAAAATGTGTTGTTGCAGGTTTAAGGGAAAAACTTAAATCCTTTGTTGACTCGTGCTGATATTTAATATCATCATTTCATATTTTTTCATAGTAAACTTGAGCACTACCAACTCTTCCAACAATGACAGTGCCGAGCGCTGCGATTTACTCGGACTGGAAGTAAAGCAAAAAGTCAAATGGAGCCCAGACCTGCACAGACGTACTGTACCACATCAGAATACTCACCGTCAGCTTTGAGCAGCGCGGCGGAGCAGCCAGAGCCGGTGCAGCTCTCCTCCTGCTCAGATGACACTTGGTACAGGCCTTGAAGGAGCAGGCAGCCGTCAGCTTCAAACAAATAAGAAGACAAGAGACAAGAAACAGTGCGGCGTGTGTGAACTCAAGTTATGCCGACCTTTCATCGACGCGAACGTATTCAGTGGGGACGCTGCCTTTCATAAGTGACACCTCGCGCTATCATAGCAGGGGCTGCGGTGCTTTTGAACACCTCTTATTTGATGGCAAAAGAGGGAGAGAGGAGCCTCTTGCTGGGTTGCAGTGGGGAGGTGGTGTGATGGGAGGTGGAGAAGGAGAGCAGATCTGTGCCCCAGTGTGGTAAAACTTCCTCCTTTGTTTATGGAGAGGTAATTGGGATGCTCAGCCCACCAGGTGAAGCTCCTCCGGTTCCTTCCTCTCTGTCATTCTTTCAGAGCATCGATGTCAGCTCTGACACTTCATGGCTCCTCCATCTCTACCGCCCCTCACCCTCACGGCTTCCTCTCTGCGCCTCACCATTTCCTGTTTCCTGTGCGGCTCCCCCGCCTCGGCTACCCAATGGTGCCTGTGGCTTGGCGGCGTTGGAAGGCGTGGCCATCGGGGGGAGACAGCTGAAGCGGCGAGGAAGACTCTGACAGGAAGGATGTCGTGCTGCCCTCCCCCACCTTCATCTCCTCTTCCTCGTCATCCTCACCTCAGCTACACACGATACGACAATGAACAGAGAAACCTGTATTCCTATTCACGCTCACTTACATTCATGCTCCCGTCTGACAGCATTAGTGAGTGAAAACCAGTTAAAATGTAACAGTTTTCTGTTAATAATAATAATACAAGTTGAACTGATAAAAGCACCTTTAAAGACACCTGAGACACCTGACAGCAGAGACGCACAACACAGGAAAGTTTTACTAAAAAGAAATTTTTAAAAAAGTGTAATTGCTGTTTAAGATGAGAATGGATTTTCATTAGCACGGATTAATTATACATTTAAAAATTAATGAAATATGCAGGATAGGAAGCAAAGCTAACAGCAGATGTTGGCTGTTTAGGAGCATATTCATCAAACTCTACCTGCCCATGGAAGAGTGCTTTCATTGGTGCATTTATCATAATGCATGTTACTCTCCAAGTGACTCCAAGCAAACTGTTGGACAAAGTCACACATCAGTGTGAACTCGTGTGTGTGTGTGTGTGTGTGTGTGTTAAATAAAGCAGAATGCTCAAATAAATAAAAATAAATAGCAGACTTTTGTGTCGCCCTTTTTTACAGCAATGTAAATTGTGCCACCCCTCACACACACACACACACACAGACACACACACACACACAGACACAGACACACACACACAGAGACACACACACACACACACACACAGAGACACGCACACACACACACACACACAGAGACACACACAGACACACACACACACACAGACACACACACACACACACAGACACGCACACACACACACACAGAGACACACACACACAGAGACACACACACACACACACACACACACACACAGATAATCCCAACAGCCTTAAATAATTTATTTTGTGTGGGTTTCCTTAAAATAAATTGAGGCTCGAGCTTATTGTATGTTAATCATGAGAGAATTAAATGAAAACAATGAAAACAACAGAAAAAAGAAACAAATAGAAATCAATAGCATAATTGTCATATCATTAAAAACTGATGTAGTTCTGCCGTTTTCTGTGTCAAATGAAAGCATAATTTAAAAACACAGCAGCACGTTGATAAAATGTAAAAAATACACAAAGCTCAGTTTTGACACACAAACCACGTTGTGTGTCTGCAGCTGATCAATTTAATTAGTTTTACGTATATGTGCATAATTAATGCTGCGTATTAACTGCTCTAAAAATAACTCGACACATCCCGAATGCACATTTTATTTTGCAGCCATCCACAAATAAATCACACAATAGCAATGAATGAAAAAGGAGCACGTTCCATTAAATATTCACAGCATCACTTCTGAGGAAAATACAATATTTACATTGCATGTAATCGGCCTGTTTCCAAAGACGTGTGCGTTTGTTTGCATATTACTTTACAAAAAATGAAGCTCCATCTGAGAAATCTATATCATTAAATTTAGTTCCTCTGCAGCACTTCAGGGGATTTTATACTGAAGCTGGTTTCTCAAACTAGAGGTCAAACCTGTGACGCCGGCCAGAGTTTCAACACGAGACGTTTTGTTTTACCTGAGAGTGAAAAATCAGCAGAGCTTCTTCTTCTTTCTTTAAATAAAAGACACACTTTGGAACTTAACCTCCTTTCCTGACTCTCCCCCATCCTCACCCCAAAATCAAAGAGAATTCATCCGGGTGCGTTTGGCGCCGAGGATAAGCACCGTGGTTAAGGTTTTGCTGATTTTCATGTAATGACTGGCAGTCGTAACACCTGGCACTGTGAAATCTAGAAATTAGCACACTCCGGGGAAACAAATTGCTTTGTTGATGCCGAATGTTGTAGAGGGAGGGAGGGAAAAACCCACCAGCAGTCTGACAATGACTGTGGATGTACCTGTTTCAGTTTTCACAACTTTTAGTGACGCCTGGATCGTGTGTGGACCCGACTGATGCTTTATCTTTGTCCCACTCATGCATGTTACTAAAGTCCTCACAAAGCAGTGTTTTTATGAATCCTACACAGAAATACGCGGTAATTATAATTATTGTCATTCACCAGGAATCAGTTTCATTCTCGTGTTAATGTGCTCTGTACAATAATGGGATTCATCGTCTCTGTCATTTTGGCCCAGAATATAATGTTCAGACGTTCCCTGACAGCGACGTGCTGGCCTCACAGACGTCTGATCAATGCTGACTTTGATTTTCTCCTTTTCTTCTGTGAAAAATCACAAACGTGTTACCTAAAGCATGATGAGCATTTATGCTGTGACAGAAGTTTGTGTGACGTGGTTTTGGTACCATAATGTTAGCAGTAGGTTGGCACTGAAGCTGCAGTGGTATGTGCTGTGTGAGGCACACGCGTGTTTCACCCCCCTCAGACTGTTAGCAGTGACATTTTCTAAGTCTTATAAAATTGCTCAGCTACGGTTTGTAAAGAGCATTTTCATAACAGTGCTAACTCACATTTAAGTACGGCATATTCAAGTAGCTGTTACCTTAAAAATTCTATTTTATCCTCATTTATTTGATACATATGATGTGAATCATAATAAAAAAGGAATTTGTGCTTTAACAAAACCAGGAGCTTTAAACTTGTTTACTCTGTAAAGCAGGACAAAGTTCAACCAGTACATGTACTACAGATGTGCAGTACAGATGATGACACGCATGAAAAATCTGCACAGACATGATTTTTAAAATAGTCGGCTCATTAGTAGAAATGAATTATGTGTGAGCGTTGACAAGAAACAATGTTTTTTTATACATGGAATTAAGACATTTGTTCACATTAAAAACAACTTAAATAAAATGAAATAAATGAACAAAATAAATAAAACAACCCATGAAATTGTTGTTTTTTCCCCAAACTTGAATTATATGTTTTTACTGATATTAGATACAACACACACTGTTTCATTACTGCAGTTTTTGAACACGTCTGGTTAGCAGTGACTTTACAGTAAATGTAGAGAAAAGAAAGGAACCAATAAAATGTTGGATAGTCTCACACATGGGGCTGTCTTTTACTCTGTCCCTGAAATCAAACATGTGTCAAACACAGTTTAAAGCGCAGATGAAACGTCGGTGGGACGCGTGTATATTTATCGGTGCAAAGTAAATGTGGGCACATCTCTGACCCCGTCCTGATGCAGCGAGCCGAGCCGCTTCCGCTCCTCTGAGAAGTCTTCTCCGTTCCAAGCTGAGCAGCGACACAGAGGCACAGTTTAGCAGCGGATAGAGATCTCTCCCTCTCCGCTGAGGCATCTTCTTATCCTGTCAATCAGCAGCCCGCCTCCAACCCGGCTCTGCGCGGGGCTCGGCAGCTTGGCAGAGATGCAGGGTGTGTGATGAGAACTCGTCGCAGCCTAGCAGGGTTTCCTCCTCATCAAGCTCAAAACAAAGGGGGGGCCCAGTCCGCTCGGCTGCTCTAAATACAGCCTGCAACATGCCCCAGCCAAATGCTTAACACACTGCTTTTAGACGCAGACATGAAAATCAAAGTGTGGAATTAGAAGATGAGACGAGTGCAGGCGACAGGATGCAGGGAAGAGTCGGTGACGGACGAAGGTGTTTGAATGCATTTTGTGTCTTAACCTTTGACAAACCCTCATTAATTATAAAGAGAAAGTGAGAACTACAAACACTGTTTAGGGTGACCAGAAGCCAGCTACAGCAGACTGTGTCCAAAAGGAGAAAACAGATTGATAAGATTTCATTAGTGATGCACTGACGGACTTTACTGCACCTACAATCACAGATGTGGAGCTGCTGCCACTACTGGAAAATAAAGAAATAAGAGCAATAAGAGCAGACCATCTCCAACTGTGTGTCTGTTGCTCACTGCAGTGCACACAAGCTTTTAAACCAGCTGCCCTGGAACAACGTTGATGGCTGGTTTTTTAAATCTTTAATTGTAATGTGATAAAATGGTTCTAATGACCAGTTTTGGGCTTCGTGGACAGTTGGAAAAATGCTGATTTGCACAAAGCTCCTTTACAGAAACTTTCACTTACAGGATATTTTGCTTTAGTGTTTTTGGCTCAGCAGACTGTGTCTTTATATAATGTTGGATTCTCATATTAATACATGGGCTGTCTCCTAGAAGGACGGAGTGGTGACGGTAAAGGAGGTCCGGGGGGACCAGAAGGAGGTGCACCCAAATAAATGAGTAAACAGTAACACAACACGGACGATTCGTTGTCTCACTGACTGACTCCACTGCACCAGCTCCAATCCCAAACACTGTCCTCTCATTTCTCAGTTTGTTTTGTGCAGCTTGAACCTTAAATCGCAGCACTGCACAGCCACGAACACACGACCCACACCACTGTATTCAGGAGGGGACAAAAGAGCAACGCAACAAAACATGTTAGAGTCCATCATCTCATGCTCCTCTCAGCCTGCTGCTAATGCGAGGGGGCGTCACTAAATGGCCCAGCAAAACTGTGGACATCACAGCTGTCAGAGATCATTCAGCACACACACACCTCCCTCTTCCCCACAGCTGCCTCTCCTTGTTTTGGGCCCGTCTCTCGGCACTGGGGGAGGAGGAGGGGGTGTCGCTCCGGCTAGGATGGACTTCACCTCTTCTTCTTCTCTCTCGTTGTTTTTGCGTGCGTCTCTTTTTCCTCTGAGGGCAGCGTGTCATTTATGTTTACATCTCTCCACGCAGCACCGACCGCAGAGTGCTAAATGGACATCTATGCTAATCTGAATGCAACTGTAAGTCTGAACTGAGCAGAGGCGCTGGGTAACGCTCTCGTGTCACATTGGCTGTGCTGATCGCCTCTGTTATGGCCTGCATGCTGCGGGGCGTCTTTCTGTCTACATCACATTGATGTTCATAAAGCAGAGATAAACAGGTCACTTTACGATGCTTCTAAGTCCACGAAGACAAGGTTTAAAACATAATTACATTATGTCTTTTCACATAGAGACAAATCTGGCAACAAACTGTCACAAATACTCAACCTTTTCTTTTTTTTCTTCTCTGGTATCATGTTTTTGTAGGTTTTAAAGTCATTCTTACTTTAGTTTGGGGTCCGTACTGTATGCCAAACTCACATTTTTAGCAGCAGTTGTAACTTAAATGTACATTTTTATGGATGTTCATCTTGCACTCCAAGCAGCAGCTAATGTTCAAGTCCTGCTATTTCCCAGGCACTTAAAAGTACCACTGCCCTGGAAATGAGTAAAGGTCAGAGGGCAACAGAGGGCAGATCATACTGTTTGTCATTAAGCATTGCATTATTATGGTTCAAGGTTTTGTCACAAATATTAAATAAAGTGACCCAAAATACATAGAAGTGAAAATATTTTCAAACATGTAGATGTTGTGTGCACTGAGGCTGTTATATATGACTGTGCAGTGGAACACAGGCCTTACAGATGTCAGAGGGACGCCAGACGTGACATCTGCACCTGTAAAGTAAGAATAATGCTAGTAGATGCTTTTATCCAAAAATGATTGTTACACAACTTAAAAAATAGTCTCCCTGCTCTGTGTAAGATTTATTAGGGATCTGTTTATTAGTATGAGGTAGGCGTGTTTTTCTAAACACATCTGTGGTTCAAAATTTGGTGTGGACACTTATTATGAGGGAGTTCTGCATCAAAACTAATCAAATATAAACAGTATGTAAAGGCTGAACTTAACTGACTGGTCTTATTCTTTTACACAAGACCAACATAAAAACCGTGCTGGTGTTTGTCACTACATAACACAAAGGACACAAAGGTGAAACAGGGAAAAGTAAGGTTGTCACGGCTGGGGCAGCAGTCGTGTTGTGGATGAAAGGAGGACCCAAAATGCAGGCAGCCGACTGATGATATGAGTGAGAGTTTATTTACAGAGTGGCCGGGTGACAAAAACGGGCAATAAGGCATGAGTAGTTACTGAAGCAGACCTAAACTGGGATAAACTAAAGAGCAAACCTGAAGTCATATGAAACGGAGAATGCAGAGAGACGCAGACAAACGCAGATTAACGCAGAGATACACAGATGAACGCAGAGGTACGCAGACAAGCCGACGACAGTCACAGACTGACACCCACTATATATACACACACAAACAAGGAGACCAAGTAATGACATACAGGTGGGAGCACAGCTGATTCTAATACACAAGACGACCTGAGGATACAAGCTGAACACGAACAGGGCACAAGGGGAGGATACAGAATACCAAAATCAGAATAACTAGAACAGAGGAAAATAATCATACAACACAAAACGCTGGGTCAACGACCCAGCACCGTGACAAAGGTTTTGACTTTGAAAAGGACACGTGACACTAAGGTTACAGTTATAAACACTGGGTTAAAATCCTGCAGTGGTAAAGCAAGTAGCCATTTCAATGTATTCTGAATACTTTGTCTTAATTCAATTCAATTCAATTCAATTTTATTTATATAGCGCCAAATCACAACAAAAGTATTGCACAGTAGATCGCACAATAATACATAAAGAGAAAAACCCAACAATCATATGACCCCCTATGAGCAAGCACTTTGGCGACAGTGGGAAGGAAAAACTCCCTTTTAACAGGAAGAAACCTCCGGCAGAACCGGGCTCAGGGAGGGGCGGGGCCATCTGCTGCGACCAGTTGGGGTGAGAGAAGGAAGACAGGATAAAGACATGCTGTGGAAAAGAGACAGAGATTAATAACAGATATGATTCAATGCAGAGAGGTCTATTAACACATAGTGAGTGAGAAAGGTGACTGGAAAGGAAAAACTCAATGCATCATGGGAATCCCCGGCAGCCTACGTCTATTGCAGCATAACTAAGGGAGGATTCAGGGTCACCTGGTCCAGCCCTAACTATATGCTTTAGCAAAAAGGAAAGTTTGAAGCCTAATCTTGAAAGTAGAGATAGTGTCTGTCTCCTGAATCCAAACTGGAAGCTGGTTCCACAGAAGAGGGGCCTGAAAACTGAAGGCTCTGCCTCCCATTCTACTTTTAAATACTCTAGGAACAACAAGTAGGCCTGCAGTGTGAGAGCGAAGTGCTCTAATGGGGTGATATGGTACTACAAGGTCATTAAGATAAGATGGGGCCTGATTATTTAAGACTTTGTATGTGAGGAGCAGGATTTTGAATTCAATTCTGGATTTAACAGGAAGCCAATAAAGGGAAGCCAAAACAGGAGAAATCTGCTCTCTCTTTCTAGTCCCTGTCAGGACTCTTGCTGCAGCATTTTGGATCAGCTGAAGACTTTTCAGGGAGTTTTTAGGACATCCTGATAATAAAGAATTACAGTAGTCCAGCCTGGAAGTAATAAATGCATGAACTAGTTTTTCAGCATCACTCTGAGACAGGATATTTCTAACTTTAGAGATGTTGCACAAATGGAAGAAAGCAGTCTTACATATTTGTTTAATATGTGCGTTGAAGGACATGTCCTGGTCAAAAATGACTCCAAGGTTTCTCACAGTGTTACTGGAGGCCAAGGTAATGCCATCCAGAGTAAGAATCTGCTTAGATACCATATTTCTAAGATTTTCAGGGCCGAGTACAATAACCTCAGTTTGATCTGAATTAAGAAGCAGAAAGTTAGCGGCCATCCAGGTCTTTATGTCTTTAAGACATTCCTGCAGTTTAACTCATTGGTGTGTGTTACCTGGCTTCATGGATAGATAGAGCTGGGTGTCATCTGCATAGCAGTGAAAATTTATGCTATGTCTTCTAATGATGCTGCCTAAGGGAAGCATGTATAATGTAAATAGAATTGGTCCTAGCACTGAACCCTGTGGAACTCCATAATTGACCTTAGTGTGTGAAGAGGACTCTCCATTTACATGTACAAATTGGAGTCTATTAGATAGATATGATACAAACCACTGCAGTGCAGTACCTGTAATACCTACAGCATGTTCTAATCGCGCTAATAGGATATTATGGTCAACAGTATCGAACGCAGCACTGAGGTCTAGCAGGACAAGCACAGAGATGAGTCCACTGTCAGAGGCCATAAGAAGATCATTTGTAACCTTCACTAAAGCTGTTTCTGTGCTGTGATGAGCTCTGAAACCTGACTGAAACTCTTCAAATAAGCCACTCCTCTGCAGATGATCTGTTAGCTGTTTGACAACTACTCTTTCAAGGATGTTTGATATGAAAGGAAGGTTGGAGATTGGCCTATAATTAGCTAAGACAGCTGGGTCTAGAGATGCTTTTTAAGTAAAGGTTTAACTACAGCCACCTTGAAGGCCTGTGGTACATAGTCGATTATTAGAGATACTTAATATACTTACTTAATATATTGTCATGTTTTCTACAACTACATGAATGTACTGACACTGTGTGATTTATTACTATTACTGAAGGCTAATGGCCACCGAGCTAACACTGTTAGCTGGCGTTAGCTGAGGTTAGCTCATGGACTGCTTTCAGAACTGCACATGATTACATTTGCAGCTAGCAGGTTGTTAATGCTATCAATGAAGGTTAACAGCCTGCAGTCCATGAACTAACCTCAGCTAACATCAGCTAACATTGTTAGCTGGTGTTAGCTGGTGAGTAGCCTTCAGTAATAGTAATAAATCACACAGCATCAGTACATCGAAGTGCAGTGCACATAACCCAGGTAGCTACCACAGCTAAAATAAGCTAGCTGCAGTAGGACGCTTACATTAAAGCCTCTTATTGCGTGTTTTGTTGGGGTTTCTGAAAATTACCAAAAACAGAGAGGGCATAGCCTAACATATGAAACAGGAAAAGACCGCCGTGTAATCCATGTATTTCAACAAAGTAACTGTATTCTGAATACCACAGAATAACAGAATACAGTTACTCATATTTTGTATCTTAAATACGTAATGCTGGTATATGTATTCTGTTACTCACTAAATAAACAAATAGTCTCGTTACAGTGGAGTGTTGTAAGTGTTGTCATTAGACAGTGAGCGCTCCATTAGGACACCAGTGTCTGCAGAGGACTACATTGATGTTCATCAGCTATGCATATGGCATTTAGCTGATCTTATTATTATAATATTATAGAAAAGACTAGGATCACTCAAACACTTTATTGGAGGACTTGATTTTATAAAAGTTAGTTTTAGAGTATAAACCCAACAAAAAGCAAAGAGTCCCTTCTTCTTCAAACATTCCTTCTGTAGAAAGTTATTCTTTCAAACATGACTGTTTGCTCTCAGTGGCCTAAGATCCAATGCCTACGGACACTTTGGAGATATGAATGTGACAAAATAACAGGTCAGACTTTCTGTAGCAGTGTATGGCCCATTGAAATGTTACTGCTGTAATTTTATTACTGTCGGTTTGATTTTCTTGCCTTCCTACTGTTATTTGTCCAGTTTAGCTACTTTTAGTCACACAGGCACTGTAAAGCTTACATGTGAATATTTTTACATTTTTTATACTTGTAAATGTTCATTCAGAATCCTAATATTTCAAGTGATCACCCTTTCAGCTGAAAAATGTTGGTCTTTTCTTATTGGCTAATTTAATGTTGGTTCATTGGTTAACACACGATTTCTTGCACAGATGGCAATTAAAATAGTTTGCTAAACCCATCAGTTAGGGTCTTACAAAGATCTCATTTATCATAAAGGCAGATAACACCCTCTGCTAAGCTGGTATTGGCTGTTATTTATTTAATTATTTTCAAATCGAGTATTGTTAACAACAAATAGAGCGGAATGCTGAAGTTGGCCAGTAAGATGAGACAAGTAGCAAGAGTCTTATTTATATCGTTGGAGCTCTTTCAAGGTGCTAGCAGATTGAAGAATGTGGTGGGCGGCACAATCACATAGCGGATGGCCTCAGTGTCATCTGTACACACTTACAACCTCCCCGCACTTAACATGAGAGTCTACTATTAGACCAACAGCACAGGAGTCTGCTGCAGGAGTCGTGATGTGGATTTATGGTGGATTTGAAACATTTTAAGGATCCTTATTAAATCTTATTAAAGTATTTCTGCTTTACAATGCTTAATATTGCACTCTTTACTACTTACCAAGCTGTAGTGATCTATAATGTTGCAGACTTTAAAATACAAATGTATTATATGATGCTGTATAAATCCTGTCCAGCTGCAGCATGAAAGAGGCGTTAATGAAGCGGTCGTATCATGTATATGATTCTCTTTTATTTACATGAAAATAGGACCCAGTTTTGCAGACCAACTTTCTTTCTGATGAAATATTAAACTGTAATTCCCCCCAACACCCACACACACACACACACACACACACACACACACACACACACACACACACACACACACACACACACACCCACAAACACACATACACACACACACACACACACACACACACCCACAAACACACACCCACACACAAACACACACACACACACACACACACACACACACACACACACAACCCAGTGCCTGTGTCTTTTTCTTGTTACCCCCTGTGTTAGCTCATTAAAAAAAAATCTGCCACATTGAAATTAAAATTGAAAATATGCAATGTTGCAATATTGTTACATTTGAAAGCAACCCAGAGTGAGAGCCGTACTGCAGTCTGTTCTAGCAGGGTTTTTTTCTTTCTATAAATAAACGTGTTTTTAACATAAAGTGTGCAAATATGTAGGACATGAAGTTGTTGGTATCTTCTCATAATATGCACCCCAGTCCTTAAATGAAACGTACATTCATGTTCCAGGCTGGTGGTGTCAAAGTTTTCACCTGCTTCAGGTGGCTTTCCTAATATTACATGTGAAAATTCCTCCGTGCTAGCTGCAGGCCTGCACCACAGCCATGTCGTAAATGCAATGCTAAAAGTGGATTTTCAGACAAACAAGCACTCTCTGAAAGCATTGCAATAGTGATGTAAATCTCCACCTCATGCTTCAAAGTCTTGGCTTTTCTTTGTCACCTGCCAATACGACTCTGTGCTGCTAACAATATTGCTACTGTATATTATCACGGTGCAATCCTCTCCAACATTCCCTGGTGAAAAACTACCTCAGTGAGCGAAACCGATTTGCACAGTCTACATCAATCATCCATCCATCCATCTCTCCTGCATTCTGCTTACAGCCTGCAGCCCTCCCATCTCGCTAAGAAAGCTATTACTCTCGCCTCTCAGTAACCCCGTGCGTGAGATGTACAATTAAAACCTGATTTCTGCAGAAGAAAATTAGATTTAATGAAAGGCAGCCTGGGTAACAACAGATGGTTCTTCTTATTGGAAGCGTAAAGATAGACTGGGTGTTTGAACGCCTTCAGATCAAATGCCAGTAGTTATCAATTAGGAGCCGAGGTAAGCTCCTGACAACATGAAACGGAGCGCCGGCCTCGCCGCCACGGCCCTCACCTCCACTCCTGGGAAGGAGAAGCTGCACTCGCACTCTCGCCAGCAACAAACGGAGCCTTTCCATATGCTGGTGTCAAACACTGCACACGGCCCAGATGTTGGACGATGCAGACGACAAATCATGGACGAGTTTACGATGATAGCTGTGCAAACATCCAGCCAGGTATGCCGGAGCCACTTCCCCACATTTAAATGTAATCTTAATCATATAAAATGAACAAAATAAGAATCATTTAAAAATGCAAAATTTGGAGTACTTTGGGGAGTGGCTACTTCCGCGCCGTCATTCTGCTTCAAAGAAAAAGGATAAATGATGATGCCATTAAAAGTGAACTAATTAAGGAAGGCTTCTTTTAAGAACTCATTAACTGCAACCTCATTTACATAATGATGCATATTAATTAAGTTTTAATGAATCTGAATTTCCAGCAAGCAGCGTTTCTTTGGCTGTGGAACAAATTGAACAAATTATTTAAAAGTGTTCTTGAATCTACTTTTCACACCAAAGGGGAAAGAGAATGCAATCATTTGTAGAAAATCATATTTTTCCCCCCTTTCCCCAGCCTGCGCCCATCTGTTAATTATTTTTAAATGTAATCATTTACCCTTTTGTTTTCAGAACCACTGAGATTTCACTCCCTTCTGAGCTGAATTGGGAGGTAAGGGACTGGCACTAAATATTTCACAGTGTCTAAAAGTCTGAAATGTGATTACAAAGCAGATGAAAGATTGTGTTTTCTCTTGTTGTCATGTGGGATGTGGAGAACTCAGCACTTCAATGGACTGTCTGTTTCTGTGTGCTGAGGCTACAAGGCATCCAGCTTGGCTGGGGGTCTCAGTGTTTCATCTCACCCACACACAAGGAGTTACAAACTGCTGTGTGACGAGTAGAGGCGCTTTCAATGACGACTGGAATGGAGGAGATGAGGGCAACCGTGGGATTCTGTACAAGCCACACCCACTGTGACACCTGAGCGAGGCCACTGTGACACCTGAGTGGGGCCACTGTGACACCTGAGTGGGGCCACTGTGACACCTGAGTGGGGCCAATGTACATTTCATAAGCTTTTATTCACATTTTTTCATTTATTGTCTGATTCTTAACATAAAGACCAAAACAGGATTTTGTCCTGTTCTCATAATTGTAATGGCGACATTATCACTATATAATAACAATCATTAATAAACTGATAGTGTAAAGAAAACTGTGTAACCCCAGAAAACATCTTCATTATGGCACCAGCCAAAAACGTGGCAACCTGTATTGTCTGTTTAAAACTGATGGATGATAGTTTACACTGTATCTGAGTGTTTGTTACTTTAATCACTACGACAGATTCATGTTATTAGCTCATTCACAGCTACATGTCATATGCAGATTATTACAGTGTAATGCAGATGTTTTTAAATAGCCTGGTTCTTATATAGTGTTTTCTACTCTTTGTACTCACAGCCCTTTATACACCTTGCCTCATTCGCCCATTCACACCAGCACTTCCTGTCTAACACAGTCATTCTTACTCTGACTGATGCACCACAGAGATGTTTGTCATGCAGACTGCAGCAGCCAGGAATTGAACCACCAACCTTCTTGCTGTTCTCCTGCTGTTGTATAAGCTGTCCCAGTTTGAACTGTCAGTCAGCCTGTACTGCAGTGTAATTATGACCCAGTCAGTGTGCAGAGTAGAAATCTGAACCCACAAAAAGTGGACTAACGTATGCTCTGATCTCTGATCTCTGTGGAATACATTAATAAATACTGAAGTAGTAAATATAGATTTTTTGGACATATTTATTTCTTATTTGTTTTATATTATTTTATATGGAGTTATATAATGAGTGTTGAACTTGTTACCTTCACAGTCTCCTCAGAGTGAAGAGCAGAGCATCGGCACTCAGTATCTGCAGATACTTTAATCCCATCCATGATTATACTGTAAGGACTGGAAAAGCTGGCCTGGTTCATTCTTGGTGATGATTCAGTTTAATAATGTAGGACTGATATGAATCATTTGGAAAAAGCATAATGTCAACAGCTGATGCATTTTTCTCTTATTGTTCACTGGTCATATGGTGTGTGTGTTTTAGGCTAGCCTTGTGTACCACACACACACACACACACACAGGTTGGTGTGGGAGTAGGCTTGAACTGCAGAGGTACAAAGAGGACTGTAGCTCCTTGGTGGATAGAGGCTGGCACACCACAGGAGGATGCTTAACCAATGGCAGCACAACACAAACAGAGCACTTTCTGTGGGAGTCCCACAGGACAGGAGGAGGAAGAGAAGTCTCAGAGGGCTAAAAATCCACACACCTCTCCACTTCTTCCCCGCAGTAGCATGGTGGCCCTCATAAAAGAAGAAAAAAGGGGAAACGCTGTACATCGCCGGCCGAGTACTTCTGTCAGTGAGTGCTACCTCTGGGAGGTCAGAAGTCGTCGATTCATACGAGACAAGCTGGCGATGCAGTGTAACTGAAAATGGAAAGCAGATGTTCGTTAATTAGGGGAAATGTGACTGACAAGACTTGAGCGTCGAGGTACACGAGCTCGCCCTCCACCCAGCAGCTGTTGTTACCCGACTTCATTGTCAGTCTCGTACACAAGTCACAGCTTCCCCGTGGAGCCAGGCCTAGACGCCCAGCACCCACAATTATCAAAATAGAATTAAGCTTGATTGAATCGAGCAGATTTTCTCGGGAACAGTTTTTTTCTCGTCTGTGTGCATGTTTGTGTGAATGAAGCCGCTGTACTTACACCACCTTCTGGAGTTTTTTTCTTTGCTTCCTCCTCCCTTTTCCGCTTTTGCTTCTTCTTTCTCCGCTCCTGCCGTCTCAGCTGCACCAAAGCGCTATAAAAGACAGACACACAATGATTTAAACCTTCTCATTCCAGGAAATCATACATCGCCCTGGATTGCTTTCCTGTCTGATAAAAAGTACATTTTCACTTCCCAGGAAATTGCCTGTATACAATTGTTGTTGAAAAGGAAAGCTCATCTGCATGTTATTGCATCCTTTTTGTGCACAGAAGACCTTTTTCCAAAGAATATCCTCTCTGTAAACAAGTGCCAAATGCTGCCCACTCCCACCAGAGTCTGTGGTCACTTTAGTGAAATACAGCATGACACGCTGAGAGACTGCTGTTCAGCGCGTGAAGTGGATTTGTGAGCTAAGCCCTCGAGGAGGGCCAATGCACTTATGAGACGTCTAAATGCACATTTTGTCCTCTTGTAGCGAGAGTGCACGGCTTCATGTTCACCTCCAAACGTCGCTTTCTAATAATGTATCAGAGTCTGTCACATACACAAGGACACACATCTGTGGTCAGTAGCACAGACCTGTGAAATTGATGAATGGCCCATTCAAACAACAGATGTTAATTCACTTCACATGTGAATTATCAGATCATTTGTGTCACATGGCACAATATGAATGACACAGATTATCTCAGATTTTGGGCCTCTGCTGGCAAACCCCACCATGCTCGAGGCCTCCAGGTAACACTTGTGCTGAGTGTGTGCGTGTCAGAAGGCGCTATTATGTCTGCACGTCTGAGTGATGATGATGTCTCCGCAGAAGGACACGGGGGCCCCTTCGGACCCCAGAGGAGGGCGATGCCTGATGGCAAACAGACCTGCACATGTATGTATGCACAGCCAGCTCACAGGTAATGCAGCACATCCTCCTACGACCACATTCACATTGTCTGTGGCAGCTGCTGAGTCTCAAAGCAGGTATGTTAGCTTGGACACTCTGATCGCTGACCAGTCCTCTGACTCATTTTAAGATAAAATAGTGTCTTTGCAGAAAGTAGTGTTAGTGTAGAAACACTTGACATTGTATTATTAACGCTGATCATGTTTGTCACATGTCAAAGATAATCCAAAATCACTGGATTATGTGACATAATAATGACACACTATGCATTAGTAAGGTGTTAGTAAGCACTTAATCCATCATTTATAAACAAGTACTCATCATTAATACGTAATTTATAACATTTTTACTTAAGTCCAAGTAAGTAACAAATTATTTAGACGCTGATACACAAACTGGAGCCACAGGCGACTTAAACACACTGAAGCTTCTTCATTTAAAATAAAACAAAACAAAACAGTAGTGAATATTTCTCAGAAAAGTGAAAACACCAGATAAAGTGTTGGCTGCTGAACCATAAACTGTTTGGGAAAAGAAAGAGTTTTTCTAGCACGGATCACATGTTGTGGACCAGAGAAGGAAAAATGAAACCGTGTCCGACAGCTTGTAGGTTCGACCAGAGACCGGCACACAGGAGTCAAACTAGCTCTCCACCACATTTTCCTCCTTTACAACCCTACAAACCCTACAAACATTACAGGTAATAGATGGATTTTCAGCTATTTAAACGATGAAAAACCACTTACTGCTGAAGATTACTTAAACATAAAAGTAATTGCTGCACTCGGGGACACTACAGCCAAGTGACACTGTGTTTTAGTTTTAGTGACCTTGTTGAGTTATAGTGGTGTGCGAGCCTGCATATTTTGGTATCGATCTGATACCAAGTAAATATGAGCCAGTATCGCTGATACTGATATCGATACCGATACTTTTCAATAAATAAGGTGGGTGCTCATTAAATTGCTGAATCTCGATTAACTTTCATGACCTTAAGTGTTTTTGTGATGTTTCCTTTTTTATTATTAAATAGTTAAAACCCAGGACATAATTATGACAAAGTTTATAATTAAATAGAAAATGCTTTATTATCATTTCTTTAGAAAAATCTTAAATAAAAAGTGCACGCAAACCAGGAAACAAATTAAAACAAACAAGTACTGGTGAGAAACTATAATACTAAAATTACAATTAAAATCCTCAACAACAAAAACAACAACTGGTGAAAATATAAATAATATGTAAACAACCCCCAAAGTGTCTAAGTCACGTCACGTGACGGTGCAGCATCTAAACACAAGGGGAGGGGCAGCAAAGTGTGCCTGCGCTGACACGGGAGCGGCGAGTCCGGCCACCTCGCTGTTTGTCTTTGCTGAAACCACAGCATTGCAAACAAGAGCAGAACTTAAAGTAAAGAATCGGCCAGGCTAGTATCGATCCGATACTGATGCTGACTTGGTATCGATGCAATCGATATTTGGATCGATCCGCCCACCACTACTGAGTTATCTGACACTGGTTGGCTAACATTAACCCAGCGAGGCACCGTGCTGTATATATATTAAGAAATAAAGAGAGAGTTTTAAGAAAGGTATAAAAATGATGTTTTTCTGTGTGGACGGTGTGAAGACATTTGTCCATAAACTTGCGGTGAAATCCTTTCTCTGGTTTACAAACTATGCATCAGACTGAGTACGTGTTATCTCCTCCATCAAACTTCTGCAAGGGCCAACGCTGATCCTGTTTACTCCACACACAGCAGACTTTCCCAGGGCTCAGCCTTTTGTAGTGCTTGGTTAAATCATGTCTTCACAGCTGTAGTGAATGAAAGCCTGGCAGGAGTTATTTTTATTCTCTTTACTAAACCAAAGTGAAGGAAGAACAACCCCCTTCCGACTGCTGCAACAAGCAGAGTCCCCGGAGGGCTACAACCCAGGCAGCAAAACAAAGAGGAATATTTAAAAAAACCCAAAAAAAAAACCGCTGAAATGAGAATAACTCAGGAATCTGAAAGCACGTCGGACTCCAAAGGTAAAGTGTTGCACTAGCAGCCATCGAGCTGCTGTAATTAGGTCAGGTGAGAGGCTGGGAAAAAGTTTAAACTTTCTGGACCCTTTTATTGTCCTCGGTCTCTTTCCCGGGGCGCTTCCTCTGCCAAATAAAGGGAATCCAGCCTTACCCTTAGCACAGTCTCCCTTTGTTATACGACACATACTAGGCTGGAAACAAAACACGATGCTGTGGCGACTCATCTCAGTTTTGCCCGCTCCATCATTAGCACATTTGTCTTTGGTGTGGAGCAGCCATCTTGTTCCAAGCACGGACAGACGCAGACTTTCCCGTGTCCAAGGATGCTGGGTATCCACGTAGTTGCCCTTTGGGGCTAAGTGCAGCATCAGGCATGTGCTCGGGATCGTTATCATAGATGTAATGGGAAGAGACCACGAAGCAGCTGGACCAAAGTCATATGACTCTCCGTCCACGCCTTGGCTGCCTCTTTAGTGTCCAGAGTGCGATGTGAGGTGTCAGGCTGCCGCCAGTCGTTTGAGAAAGCTGTGTCCAGTCGGGCAGTCGGGGGTGTGGGTGTCCAGTCGGTATATTCAGGCAGCTGGACACAACATGTTGATCATCATTACATGGTGCTTCATTTGTTTCTTGATCGTAGACACTGTGTGCGTCTGGCCTGTCTCGACTACCTTCAGGCACTGCGGCCCTCGTCTCCTCCAGACAGCCCTCGCTGTAATGGGACTAATTGGACTGGCCAACAGAGAGCATGCTGTATCTCTGTGACAGGACCCCCACATACCCATCCACAAAATATGCTAAGAAAATGCTGTCACTTAATTAGCAATAAGGTTTGACCGATTAGGACAGCTCATTTACCGACTGGACAAAAACGGCGTCACATGTCGGGCACTAATCACAGCTGCACGTGTGCGTGTGGATGGTGATGTTATCGCTCTTGACCATTGTACATAGGGAAATTGGCTGACCTTAATTGCAGTAATTTTGTTAGTAGCTACAGTGTATGACGCGCTGGCTGGACTGTTGCAATCTGTCACCCACACTGTCCATTGTCCAATCAAAATGCTGCTCTCAATAAGCGGCCCATGGCCAAGCCAGCACAGCTAACCAGATAAATGCTTTCATTAAGTAATCAAACCAGACTAACAGTCTGTACTCGCAGGGTCCAAATCATTAGGCTTCATGACAGAAACACTGATGCTCGATAGAGTCTGGGGAAGATGCACAGTCCAGACTGGCAGACAGGGATTGTGCATTTTCTCCCCTTTACAGCAGCAGGCCAACGAAAAACGACAGGGACGTTCAAAGTCTAGTTAAGCAGCTACTACCATACCTTTAAGTGAGCTACAGTCAACTGCAGTGGTGCTATTATGCCACATTTTCAGAAGGAAACAAGCAGAGTTCTCCATTTTTATGCTATTTTCTTGCTATTACACCATTTTTGGAGTGCTGAGGTTATTTTCACTAGGTTTCCAGACCTGCTGAATCATGAAAGCAGTTAGACAGAACCTGCCTGGCAATGTTAGGAAGGCAGCACATCATGCCATGATCTAAAGAAACTCAAGAACAGCTCAAATACAGTGTCATCGACATCTTTCAGTCTGGAAGAGCCGACTCCCGTGAACCACGATGAACTCTAATAATGAGCATAATTTACAAGACTTTAAGGTGATTGTACGGTGGCCCTGAGAGGCCAAATGGACTGCAACTTAAGAAAACAGCAGCAATAAGAAAAACGCTGCAAAAGCACACAAAACACAACGGAAATAGGAAAACAACAGATTTCCAAATGGCACAAGGGAAGTGTTTCTGGGGAGACAATAACCTGACGGACCAATTGCAGGAACCAAAACATGCTAAGAATTGCACTGGGAGACACTTAAAAGAAGTGGAGGATCTATCGGTTTTGTGAGGAAAGAAACAATGAGAGGTAAGTGTGTTAGCCTGACTATTAGCCTAAAAATCTGTCATCAGTATTAAATTAATCATGAGATTAAATCGTCAGGTTAATGTGTCCCCAGAAACACTTCCTTTCTGCTTTTGAAAATCATTTTTTTCCTATTTCTGTTGTGTTTTGTGTGCTTTTGCAGCGTTTTTCTTATTGCTGGTGTTTTCGTCAGTTGCAGTCCATTTGGCCTCTCGGGGCCACCGCATGATTGAGACCATTCAGTTATATGGAAAGTCTTTATTGAGGTCATAGCACCGAGCAGCAGTTTGGTCATTTTTTGTGGTGTACACAGTCAGACTTGTTTTTGTAACCAGCTGTTGGCCAAATAAAACCCTGTGTTGACCAGGTGCTGTGAATATGCTCCGTGCCTGCCACAGGGCACACCTGTGTGCTTAAATACTTTATACATGAGGCACCTTTTATTTCACTGAAGGAGCTGAACTGCGGTTACATGTGATTGTCTTTAGTCTGTAAAGTTTTCATTTCATTAATACATGATTTGAACCAACTTTTTACTTCAGACTGAGTCGATCAATTTGCATGTAAACATTTGTCATTTCGATAAAAATAAAAAATAAAAGAGTGAACAGATTTAAATTTGGGGGGTTCTTTCAAAGCAGCTAGTGTTTGATAGAGTCAGTAAAAGTGATACTGGCTCTTGTTTGGAACACAGTAATAAAACTTAATAATGAGTTGAATTCAAAGACGCATTTTTCATTGTGCTGCTCTCTCAAACCCGACGCCACTCTAACTACAGCCAATCAGACGAACAAACAAACAAGCCCCGCATGCAGACCAATAACAAGTCATCTATCCTCAATTTTCCCTCTCCCCCTTTCACCAGAATGCCTTTCTTCTCTTTTTTCCTCTCCTCTGGGCAATCTCCAACTCCTCATATACATCTGTACAAATTGATTTCCTCTTTACAAGGGAAGATAATGACTGTGGCGACAGAAATACCTGTAAGTGAGGGATAATTACACTGTGAGACACCACCCGCTGAGTCTCTTTCTCCAAGCTCCCAACAACATGAATTTTAAGCTTCGATGGCACTCAGCGGCGTCACACCAATGAGGCCAGGATTTGATTAAAATTATAGTTCTTTTGCTTCTACTTCATCTATTAAGATAGGAATCTTGTTCAGGACATTTTTATATAGATGTAAAGAGGGGCTGGTACAATTTAACATTTCTCCCCTGCTGTTAGGCATAAAAGCGAACAAGGTGGGGTCTGTAAGCTACCTGCACAAAGCTGCTCGTGACAATTGTGAGTAACACGGTCCTCCTGCTTGCCTGTGCTCTCTGCAGCAGTGGAGGAGGTGCTGTTGGACCCATGCAGGCACAAAGCCTGGGTCAGTTTTAACACTAAAGAATTTGACATCAGCAGCTGCATCTTGGGACTGATTGATATCATAATGGGATGAGACGCATTTTCAACTGCTTTACTGGTTATGATACATTTAAGAAATTTGAAGGCCAGTACACTGTAGGACAATCCAGGGTCAACGTCACAGCACCTACAGGCCACTGGTGGATTTTTCTCACAGTATCCAGCAGATACACAGAGAAACAAGCTAACATGTTGTAAATACGCAGATGACACAGTCATTGTAAGCCTCCTTCATGGTGAAGAGGATTCCCATGGGCCTGTTGTGGATGAGTTTGTTTCGTGGTGTGATCAGTCATTCTTAATGATTAACACCTTAAAAACCAAGGACATGGTTATTGACTTCAGGAAGACATCCGCCCATCCTGCGCTAACAGTGGTAAATGGTGCAGCCATTGGACTGGTGGACAGTTATAAGTATTTGGGGGTTGTTCTTGATAAGGCTCTGTCCTTTGAGCCACATCTTGCTGCTACAGTGAAAAAGGTTCAACAAAGACTGTACTGTTTAAGGAGGTTGAGAGGTTTTAATGTTTCATCTGAAGTGATGACTCTTTTTTATAAAAGTTTTATTGAATCTGTTTTAACCTTCTGTATCATTGCCTGGTACGGTAATATGTCCCTGAACAATAAGACCAGACTTAACAACCTGGTTAAAGTGGCTGGTCAGATTTCAGGGAGGTCTCAGGTCCAGCTTGTGGACTTTTATAACAGGCAGGTGCTGAGGAAGGCGACCTCTGTCCTGTTGTGTTCAGATCATCGTCTCTTTAATGATTTTCAACTGCTTCCATCAGGTCGTCGTTATAAAGTGCCTGCAGTGAAGACAAAGAGACATAGACTGTCTTTTGTACCTAGTGCTATTATCACAGTTAATAACACTAAACCATGAGTGTTGTTGCCATTGCACATTGCACTTTTTTGATGAAAAATCTAGGTTGTTTTATCAGGCTTATATTATATTATTTTGGTGAGTGTATGTGATGTGTTGGTTGTCTGTTTGTTTGTTTGTACGGACATACTGCAAATCAATTTCCCGTTAGGGACAATAAAGTGACCATTGATTGATTGACCACTGGCTGCTGAAACAGCAGTGTAGTTTCTCTGTATGTATTATTGTAGGGTCTGCCTTACAATGTAAAGCACCTTGAGGCGACTGTTGTTGTGATTTGGTGCTGTTTAAATAAAACTGAATTGAATAGTTTCTGCTGACACTCTGGAGAGGCTAGTTGTGTTAAGAATATGACATGGATTTTATTGTCATTGTACAGTTGCTTGCACAATGACATTATGTAACAAGACCACAAGGTGTGAAAGTAAAAGACAAAATACAGAAGAAGAAAAAAAAATATAGGAACACTATGTACACTAGAATATAATAAATAATAAATAAGGGTGGATGGAAAATGCACATCTGCCAAAATATTGCACAAAAAAGACAACATAATAAATACCAAATAGCAGCAACAGAAACAGAATACTAGCTTGATTAAAAGACCAATGTGACATCATCCATCGGTGTTTGACCATTCTAACTCTGACAACGCCACATTTGGGGCCAGAGGTGACTGCATCAGCTAAGCAGGGTTAGCGAGGCGCAGATACCTGCTAAGTAACAGACAAATAAAATACTAGTAGTTCATTCATCAAAAGTGAAGTGGAAACGTCTTTGATGGTCTGTATCTCACAGCAAACCATATCATTGTCTGATAATTCAAATACTCCAAAGGTGTCGTTTGTGATATCTGCCATACTGCCAGCCCTCAGTACAGAATCTGATATCTGATAAGCTGACTTTCCTTCACTGATGATGATTCAGTCATCATATGGGGTCATGTGACTGTGATTGTAGCCTGTGACAGGACCGTCTGGTCGGGCTGTAGTTTATAGTGATGCTGTTGCTAAATGAGGGCAGCACGGTGGCACGGTGGTTAGTACTGTTTGCATGGGTTCTCTCCGGGCAATCTGGCTTCCTCCCACCGTCCAAAGATATGCAGTTAGTGGGGACAGGTTAATTGATTACAGGGAGAGCAGAATTATTAGGCAAATGAGTATTTTGTCCACATCCTCTTCATGCATGTTGTCTTACTCCAAGCTGTATAGGCTCGAAAGCCTACTACCAATTAAGCATATTAGGTGATGTGCATCTCTGTAATGAGAAGGGGTGTGGTCTAATGACATCAACACCCTATATCAGGTGTGCATAATTATTAGGCAACTTCCTTTCCTTTGGCAAAATGGGTCAAAAGAAGGACTTGACAGGCTCAGAAAAGTCAAAAATAGTGAGATATCTTGCAGAGGGATGCAGCAGTCTTAAAATTGCAAAGCTTCTGAAGCGTGATCATCGAACAATCAAGCGTTTCATTCAAAATAGTCAACAGGGTCGCAAGAAGCGTGTGGAAAAACCAAGGCGCAAAATAACTGCCCATGAACTGAGAAAAGTCAAGCGTGCAGCTGCCAAGATGCCACTTGCCACCAGTTTGGCCATATTTCAGAGCTGCAACATCACTGGAGTGCCCAAAAGCACAAGGTGTGCAATACTCAGAGACATGGCCGAGGTAAGAAAGGCTGAAAGACGACCACCACTGAACAAGACACACAAGCTGAAACGTCAAGACTGGGCCAAGAAATATCTCAAGACTGATTTTTCTAAGGTTTTATGGACTGATGAAATGAGAGTGAGTCTTGATGGGCCAGATGGATGGGCCCGTGGCTGGATTGGTAAAGGGCAGAGAGCTCCAGTCCGACTCAGACGCCAGCAAGGTGGAGGTGGAGTACTGGTTTGGGCTGGTATCATCAAAGATGAGCTTGTGGGGCCTTTTCGGGTTGAGGATGGAGTCAAGCTCAACTCCCAGTCCTACTGCCAGTTTCTGGAAGACACCTTCTTCAAGCAGTGGTACAGGAAGAAGTCTGCATCCTTCAAGAAAAACATGATTTTCATGCAGGACAATGCTCCATCACACGCGTCCAAGTACTCCACAGCATGGCTGGCAAGAAAGGGTATAAAAGAAGAAAAACTAATGACATGGCCTCCTTGTTCACCTGATCTGAACCCCATTGAGAACCTGTGGTCCATCATCAAATGTGAGATTTACAAGGAGGGAAAACAGTACACCTCTCTGAACAGTGTCTGGGAGGCTGTGGTTGCTGCTGCACGCAATGTTGATGGTGAACAGATCAAATCACTGACAGAATCCATGGATGGCAGGCTTTTGAGTGTCCTTGCAAAGAAAGGTGGCTATATTGGTCGCTGATTTGTTTTTGTTTTGTTTTTGAATGTCAGAAATGTATATTTGTGAATGTGGAGATGTTATATTGGTTTCACTGGTAAAAATAAATAATTGAAATGGGTATATATTTGTTTTTTGTTACGTTGCCTAATAATTATGCACAGTAATAGTCACCTGCACACACAGATATCCCCCTAAAATAGCTCAAACTAAAAACAAACTAAAAACTACTTCCAAAAACATTCAGCTTTGATATTAATGAGTTTTTTGGGTTCATTGAGAACATGGTTGTTGTTCAATAATAAAATTATTCCTCAAAAATACAACTTGCCTAATAATTCTGCACTCCCTGTAGTCTAAATTGTCCATAGGTGTGAATGTGGGTGCGAATGATTGTCCGTCTCTGTGTGTTGGCCCTGCGACACACTGGCGACCTGTCCAGGGTGTACCCCCCCTCTCGCCCTATAACAGGCGCCTTGAGGCAACTTTTGTTGTGATTTGGCGCTATATAAATAAAATTGAATTGAATTGAATTGAATTGAATAACAGCTGGGATAGGCTCCAGCGCCCCTCGCGACCCTGAAAAGGAGAAGGGGAAGCGAATGATGGATGTTGCTAAATGAGCAAAGTATGCTATGCTATACATGTAGGTAGACTGCCATCTACCTACATGGTGGATTTACTGGCAGCTCAAAGAGCTTCATGCAAATGTCTATACCGAGTATCTACATCTCTGTGACCTTAATAGAATCACCAATGAATTTAACAGTTTTTGCACTGTGGGAGAAAGAAACCCACACAGGTATGGGTTTGCCCTGAGGTGGGTGTAACCCCTACAACACCATCACCTAGTGTGTGGTCCAAACATCCTGGGCCTCATCCATCCCTTCATACATGCTTCTGCGATACACGTGACCCTTTAACTTGGTTTTGACCAGGTGAATGCATCGTTTTGTAGCTCGTCTCAGTATGTTCTCATGTTCCCGCTGAATCCACACTGTCTTTGAAACATCCCAACTGTCTTTTGTTGTTTTTCTGTTGTGTTTGATCCCTGATTATCACTGTGAGCTATTAAGTTCAATTTGTTATTGTACAAATGATGAAATGAATGTGTTCAAACAACATTTGAGTTGGTGACAAAAGCTTCAACTTTTACAGTGATTATCTCCTCTCATTAGTCACCATTTCTCAAATCAAAATCAAAAGCGCCTCCTTGCTTTCACTTTTTTTTCCCTCCTTAAAAGTCATCAAACAGGCATTGAGTACAAGCCCTAAACTTCTAAAACAAGCTTCTTCTAGCAAGTGGAAGGAGGAGAAAAAAAAGCACAATAGGTGGAAACAAATGAGAAAGGACAAGTTTCTATATTCTGAAGTAAGAGCTAAAAGGTATGCAGATGTCTCCTCATTCCTCTCCTTCCCTGGTGACAGGTATGTCAGGGCTCTGAAAGCCCTTGCAGTATAATTACACGCCATCCTATCTCCCCCCCAGCAAAGTAGGTGTTGCTCGAAAAGGAGCATCGTGCTATTAGATCCCTTCGACTAAAGGAAGGGAAACCCAGGGGAATCGCATCTTTAACAAAGCCCATCTCCTTTGCCTTTAAATATCTCTAGCACCCCCACCCATCCCTCTGAGCCTTGCTATCTGTTTCTCCACCCAAAGAAGAACTTGTCTTCTCTCTGTATATGTGTGTGTGTGTGTGTGTGTGTGTGTGTGTGTGCGTGTGTGTGTGTGTGCGCGTGTGTAAAACAAGGTACTGGTTTGAAATAGAATAGAAAATCATATTTACAGCCTGGTACAACAATGTGGAGGTAAAGTGGAGCCCTTCTAAGGTCTGTGTGCCTTTGGTCAGTGTAACTGTAGTAGTTTATTGCACAGTTACTTATTTACTCACTTTTAGCAGGTATGTGCACCCATGCTGTTTATGAATGCAGTTTGCAAACACAGTATTCAGCCTCACATCCAGCACACTCTTACAGCCTCTCTCTTTGCTGTACACCTAGCCTCACAGCACTCCTGTCTTCATCTGTCCCATTTTTCCTTTGCTATTGCATTAAATACCTACGGAACAACATTTCATAACCTGTGTTTTATTCTCCTACATGTCTGTCCCAGTATGCTCCAGTCACCTCCCTCACACTCTACCAGTCCACTCTTTCCCTCCTGACATCCACCCTGTTGGGCGCACACAATGACAACATTCAACATCCACTTTGATTTTCGGCTTTAAACTTATGATCCCGACTGATTTTTCCGACTCCATGTCTCTTCGACACCGAGGTAGAACAGTTTGAATCTGCCTCCGGTGCTGCTGGCCTCCTTCCACATAGTCTCCTACACTCACAATATATCTACCTTCTGTCAGCCAGCTTATCAGCCATAGTCCCCACTGTCACCACCAAACCTACATTTCTTCAGTTGCCCTCCCAGTTCACTAATCAATAGTGGACAGGTCTGGGAGCAAATCACCAACAGAGGGAAGAATAAATTAGTTACTAAATAACCAAAGTTTTCATTTGAAAACTATTAATTTTGAAAAGGTAAGAGTGCAAATGTTTCCAGGGAGGCATTCAGGATCTGTTTGATGTAAAGGATAGATACGAGGCAATTAGATGTAAAACTATAAATATTAACACAACGTTCAGTGGAAATATTATAACAGTGTTTTTATTCCACTGATGAGTGAAAGTTGCTGCTGTCAGGGGACTTTATTCTGTTAGTTTTATTATTATTTCTAATAACTTACTGTGTTTTTGTCTCTGTACATCTGTGGGGTTTACCAACTGTTTTTTTATCCATATGGTGAGTTTGGTATTTAATTGCTTGTAATTAAATGATTGATTGTCTTGAATGTACCTGTAAACAAAGGTTTCTCCCTATATCATGATTATATTAATTAAATGGACATATCTATGTACATTTACTGCATGCATGCATATGAAAAAGAGCTTAACATTATTTATAGAGCATGCACAGATTTACATGAAGAGTAAAACCATGTTCTAATTAACTGCTGCTGCACAGAAACCTCAGTAAGAATTGACTTTTCAGTATTTACACGTTATTGCTCGGTGATGTAATCAAAGTATTTTGGAAGTTTTAAAAATATTTTACAGAGTTTAAAAGCCACAGCTGGAGGAACCTCACACAGACAATGTCAGTGGAAGGTTTTAGCACACTGAAATATGTAATGATATAATCTTACTGGATGTTAGCTCATCTCCTCAGTTTTCTAATTCAGTCAGAATCATCCTCAACAAAAAAATAAGGCTGCACAAAACCTGCGTGTGTTAGGCGCTCTGCTAACCTAAGTAGGTCAAACTATCTGCAAAGAACGCAACTCTACAAACTTTCCATCGTCAACGCCTTTACAGGCGCGCGTGGGGTGGGGGTGGGGGTGGGGGGGTATCGCTTGTCACAAACTTGACACTTCTCTCCTTTTCCAGAGGAGGAGGAGGAGGAGGAGGAGGTGAGGGAGAAAAGAAAGAAAAGAAAAAAACTCCAAAGGAGTGTTTCATTGTTCTGAAGTTTCCCACCCTTTTTTGCATTGCCTATCATTGCTACTGAAATCAACACTTACCTTTTCAATGACAACCTGGCAAATTGCCAGACATTAAGGGGAAGTGCATGAGGCCTGGAGTGTGTGTGTGGATGCAGGCTTGTTGTTTGTGTGTGTGGGTGCAGTGGGGAGGGTGACTGTCTAATGCCTGGTCCCAGGGGCAGGAGGCAGGATGCTAAAATAGCTTCATGCCTGCGCCTGCTCCGGAGCAGGATGGAGTTTTGGTTAAAAGGTTCCTGATTTTTTTCCAGCCCTGTGAAAACACGAGCAGGTTTTGTCTTTAGGGACCCCATTACAAGGCACAGTGAAATTATCTGAACTAGATTAAACCTGCTGTGCTCTCCGACAAAACGATCCGTACAAGAACAGCTGGAGAGAAAAACGCTAAATCCCACAAAACCACCCTCTTTGCATTTTTCCAAATAGGGAGAAAAGGGACAGCGTATGTGTGTAGTAATGCATTTGAGTGCAATAAGCTGCAAAAATGACAAAATAGCCACGGCCAACTGCTCTTCTTCCAAATTTCCTTACATGTCACAGTAGTGCAGAAACACCTGTACAAGGAGAGCAGAATCCCACGCCTGTAACAGAGTGTGAGATTCAGATGCAGGCTTTAACCTGAGAGGAGGTTTTTGCAGTGTTTGGGACTCCTCTGATGTTTTTCATGATCCACAGACAGAATAGGGGAAGCTACCAGATTGCAGCAGAGCTCGGTGGAGAAATAATCACTGCCACAGCAAATTCATCTGTTCTGCGATAACGGTACATTTCAAAGAAGTTGTCCAACACCTCAACTCTGAAATGTTCTCTTATATACTGATAACTACAGCACTATGGCCATTTGTGTATTTGCTCAAAAACTTTTCCTATATGTATGGAAATTTACCGAAGACCAGCATGTAGCTAGAGAGGAGGAAAAGAAAGCATTACATTTGAAACGATGACCAAAAAGAACATGGATGCTGAGAAACTGCTGTAACTGAATCGTGCTTTGTGTGTTCGATAAATGGCAGGTGTAACGAGTGTGAATGCAGGTGAACACAAGCTTGGAAAGAAAAGCGTCTGGACTTCTTGAAGACGTTTCACCTCTCATCAGAGAAGATGACCTCGCAGCCCGTTGTTCATTCAGTGGGCTAGTTTCACCAGATGACGAAATGTTTCTCCCACTGAAAATGTCCAGATGAACACAATGAAGCTTTTGGGATCATCCGAGAAGTTTCAGGCTACGTCCACACTAATGCGTTTTTGTTTGAAAACGCATCTTTTTCTCTCTGTTTCGGCCTTCCGTCCACACTGAGACGGCGTTTTTGAGCAAGGAAAACTGAGTTTTTGAAAACGCTCTCCAAAGTGGATACATTTGAAAACGTTGTTTTCGCATCGCAGTGTGGACTGCTTAAACAGAGGCTTTAGTCATGTGATGCACTCATGTGACCAATTAAACTAAGATAGCAGAGGGAGACTCCAGATAGCTTTTCTTCTATTTCTTTAATTCTCACTCACTTTTGCAACTTTGTACTTTTGTGTTACTTGCAGCAACAACTCCACCTCATTGTCAGAGAAAAAACTCGATGCTTTTCCTCGACATTTTGCCCCGACGTTTCAAAGAGCTGGAAAGTAAATAAATGGCAGACAGAAATGAGGCAGGCTGAATCGTCTTGCATTTCACGCATGCGCAGTACAGGAACGTAAGCATTTTCAGTGTGGATGAAAACGACTGAAAATGATAGGGTGGAGCATTTTTAGATGAAAACACTGTTTTCAGATTTATCTGGATTAGGGTAGACGTAGCCTTAGAGTGTCCCTGAGAGGGACGTGGACCCCCTATTGATCCTCTGCCTAATCACACGAGCCACGGTGTGAACGGGTGTGGGTCACAGTCGGCCAAGGTTTCAGGTGAGACTTACTGAGGTCAACATGGCCCTTCTCCTTGGCTGAAACTCTTCATTGAAACTCAATGCAGTGACTGGAAGAACCGATCCTTCTAAGGATCCAAACCCAGCAACAAATGCATTCCCTACTCGGAGACCACAGCACTCTATCTCTAATGTAAATACACAAACCATGCAAATTTGTCATTCAGTTGCTTTCGTCAGTTCCACAAAGCTAAGTCCTGATCAACAACCCAGACACATCCTGTATCAGCAGTCTCCAAAGGGGCAGGAGCCTCCGTGCTTTCCCTCAGCTCTCTCCACTGAATTGCTCTGCATTCATTTCCATTCTGCAGTCTTTTGCTTTAAAAATCCTTACAATTGTAACCTGTTTTGCATTTGCCCCCACCCCACCCCCCCATCTGGGATGGGAAGATGCTGCTGTCCGTGTGCTTATTCAGAGAGAAATGGCCTTTTGTCTCTGCTGCTCTCCGTCACAGAAGGTCACGCAGGCTTACCCCGCTGAATAAAGCCTCGGCCATTGTTATAATTTGCATTGATGCATAGAGGGGAGCGATGGGGTGGCAGAGGGCGAGGGTGGGTGTATGTGTGTTTATGAGTGGTAGTGTTCCGAAGGGGGAGGTCAGCGTACCGTGAGGCAGGCAGGATGGGAGGAGGTTATGCAGAATGACAGTGTCTTTGCTGGGAAATGTGAACAATGGATGGACAGTGTTTTTTCTTCTTCTCCCTAAACCGCCACGAGCACTGGCGTGCACACACGTCGTCCTCGTCACTCACCCTTGGGAGAACGAAGGCCTCCTTCTCCAAGGTCAGCAGCAAGGACAGAGCCGCCACAATTAGTATGCAGATCAGGAGTGTGGTGTCATTTAAGGGTATTGCTCTGATGCAATTACATTAGTTAGGCCAGGGAAGAATTCCCCATGTGACCTTAATCGTATGTGGAACTGAGGGAGGAAGAGAGGAAACAGGCAAAAAGGATCACCTGAAGCCTCTTCTTATCTCCACCTCACCTTATCTTATTTGCTTTACCTACAAATGTTCAAAGGGGCCAAAGGTGACAGATGAACAGAGATCACTGGCTTCTCTCTTTACATGGTGATGGGAATTTTATTAAAAGAATATCTTAGAACGTGTTGTTGAAGAAATATTAGCCCCCCCGAGTAGAAAAACATCCCCAAAGCATAATGCTTCTACCTCTGTGCCTGACTGTGGGGGACTGTGTTTTTGGGTCATAAAGCCTTCAGATTAGAGGATTACCTGCTCCACAAATTTACTGTGAAATTTTGTGTTAGTTTTATGTGACGGTGTAAAACTAACGCAGGGGTAAAACATGGTGAAAAATAAAACAAAGACAGAATGAATGTTGTAAAGTATCCTAGGCAACTGAAATGCTTTACCTTAAACATGCTGCTGATGCTTGAAAACCCTCCAATGTGGCTGAGTTAAAACAATTCAGCAAAGAATAGTGGGCCAAAATTCCTCCACAGTGATGAAAGCAGTTGCAAACACTCGATTGCCGTTCTTGCTGCTGGGGTGATACAATCAGTTAATATGTTTATCTGATTGTACTTTTTTTACATAGGGCCAGGTAGGTTTGGAAAGCTTTTTTCGCTTAATAAATGGGGTTGGGGGTAAACTGCTGTTGTAAAGAGCTCCAGCCCACGATGTGACCCCTTTTTTCAAAGGGATTAAATTTATCTGACTCCTGCATTTCTTGCTCTCTGCTCTGTCAGCCTCATCAGTTTCCTTGAGTGTTGTTAAAACAGCCAGTGTTTTTTTTTTCTATTAGCATCCATCAGGTTACCAGCTTTGCAGTGGGGATGAATTTAGGTTGTATTTTATCGACATGCTAAACATGCAAATGGTTTTAAAAACTTCCAAATAAAGCATTTCTTTTACATTTACTGCTGCCCACAATAATGGATATTTAATGATGTTGTGTTTTTCAAATGTTCCTGCTGTGGAGTGGACAGCCTCTCGGTCAGAGTATTTTCTTTGCTATAGCAGTTAACTGTGAAAATGAAATTTGCTCCTCAACCAACACCCTTTTCCTTGCTTTTTTGAGAAATCTCTGCCTGGGTTGTAAATTTTTTCCAATTCTTACTCTTTCACTCCTTCTATCTTTCTCCCTCTTGTCTGAATTAATGAGATGGGGTTTGATCAGGGCAGCCAAGTGTTCAGTGGGAAATCTCACAGCCCGCCTTGTGTCCCGTAATAGAATTTGCATCTAATGCATACATAAATCAAACATCTTTCTGGACATTTTCATATGCATAATGTCATTTCATCCGGTTTCTTTCCAAGTGGGGAGCTGTGCTGGGCTGAGGGTGGGCTAGTGTTGGGTATGTTTTGGGTTGGAAAGGGGGTTTATGTAGGTGGCAGTGGGGTGTTGGTACAGAGAGGTTAGTTTGTTTTCATGTTCTTTTTTTTTCTTACTTCTCTCCTTCTGTTCCAGTTTCTTACTTTTTTGACTTTCTCTTAATGCTTTCAATTTATTTTGCTGACTGCGTAGCCGTGGTGTGAAGCCATGCTTCGGAGATCTTTGGGGTTTGGTTGTCAGATATCTGCACTGAGTTTAAAAAAAAGGCAATACATGTGGATGTGTGTGTACATGCTCACGCCTCCATCTGTGTGTGTGTGTCTGAGGCATGTTGATGGGTGTTCAGAAGCAGTAGCAGAAGCTGCTTCATCACATCGCTACCTTATTCTTGAGGGCTTTGTTATGTAAATGCAAGAGGAAAAACTAGTAGATTCAAAGTGCTTTTTCTTCTCAAGGAGGTAGGGGATAAAAAAGAAGCAAGTGACAAGGTGTCTTGATTGTCCTTAGTGCTTTGCTAGTCTCGCACTAACAAGCCTTGATATTGTAGAAATTCCATTTGCAGTCATCTCAATTTGCATGTCCTGGACAGTTCTTATGCACACTATTAACTCTCCCTGCTTCCACTGCTGTGGAGACAGAACGTGAATGTACTGGACCAAATGTACAGTCAAATGTCCAAGTTGTGTGGCAATAATAATAATAATAGTAACACACACACACACACACACACACACAAATAAATGAATATGACTGTTCGTGACTGAGATTCATGTATATATGATAGGAAACACCTGATATTGCATCACTTATTCCCTGATGATTCAAGCTTTTAAAGGTGACCTATTCTGCTTTTTCTTATTTTTTATGTATTGTTACAAAGTGAACATTAACATAAAACATGGTAAAAGCTTCAAAAAGTACAATACTTGTATGGCCCAATTTAACGGACGGACAGGTTGAGGTTGAGAGCCTTGAGTGGCACGTCCTGGGCAGCCAGCCATACCTGTCCTGGCGAATACTCCAGTGCCGGAGTGCGATGACGGTCCGCGTACCTCTTGCTCTGAGCCGCTGTCCTTTCGGGATTGGTTCCAAGCCTAATGGCAGTGTTCCAGATGGTGTTGGATTGATGGGATTACGAGCTCAGGTTCTTAGGGGGAGGATATTCCAGAGAAGCTTCAAACGGGGATTGACCTGTGGCTGAGGAATTAAGGAAGTTGTGTGCATTTTCTATCCAAGACAACTGCTGTGACCAGGAATTTGAGTTCTGAGAGGTAGCACAGCGTAGAGCAGCCTCAAGCTCCTGGTTCAGCTGCTCGGTTTGTCCATCGGTCTGAGGATGGTAACCAGAGCTGAGACGCACTTCGGCTCCTAGAGACGAGCAGAAAGTTTTCCAAGTTTGAGAGATGAATTGTGGGCACCTGTCAGAGACTAATTTTTAATGGGACTGCCGTGGAGTCTGAAAACATGATCTACTAGGACTTTGGTAGTTTCAGAGGCAGATGGGAGTTTACGAAGCAGAGCTGTTTTAGAGAATCTGTCAAGGATTGTAAATGACAGTCTAACTGTTAGATGGTGGGAGGCCGGTAACAAAGTCTAACGAGATGTGAGACCACAGCTGGTGAGGCGTAGTAAGGGGCTGCAGTAGCTCCCCCGCCCGTTGTAACAGCAGTCTGGCGAGGCGGGAGCGGCTAGCAGGTCCAGCAGGCATGTGGTGTGGAGGTTAGCTGAAATACCCGAAGCCAGTCGGTTAAATCCAATAACAGACCTTTATTTGGTGTCAGCAACAATACACCATACCAGCCAGGACTCCACGGCTCTGCTCTGTCCGTACATACATGTGCGGGGATCGGTAGTCGCAGGCGCCAGGCCGTTACAACAGTAAGGTTTCTTAGAGAGAAGGAACATGAGCAGCATGAAAATGGATGCCGCTAACAACACACACCCACTAGGAGACTCCCACAACTACTACAATAGTAGGGCAACCCCCCCTAGTGGTGCTATAACCCAAAAGGGTTGTTACACCGTGAAGAGCTGCTCTTGCTCCGGGCACAAATTTTGCAGGCTGTGACATACTCCCTCACATCTCTTTCCATGATGGCCCACCAGAAGTAACATCTGAGCAAAGAGAGAGTTCAACTCTCTCCCGGCTGAAAGGCAAAGCTTTCCGTGTGGCCCAAAGGATGATGGCTGCGCGAGCAGCTGCAGGCACGTTATGCCGATCAGGAGGCCCAGTCCCCGGGTCAAGGTCTTCTGGGAGGTCCTGTTAGAAAATAATGGTTTCAGTGTCCCAGGTAAGATTTCCGAAAGAACAGGTGGATGGCAGAATGTGCTCAGGGGTGAACTGATCTGAATCTTGGGAGGACTCTCGAGAGAGAGCATCTGGCTTACATTCCTAGACCCTGGGTGATAGGAGAGAGCAAAGAAAAAACGGCTAAAGAATAATGACCAATGAGCCTGGCGTGCATTTAACCTTTTAACTGGATGGAGGAAGATCAGGTTCTTGTGGTCGGTCCAAATGGTAAACGGGTGTTCTGCTCGCTCCAACCAATGGCACCACTCCTCCAGCGCTAATTTGATAGCCAGTAGCTCACTGTTGTCATAATTGCGCTCTGCAGGAGACAAACATCGGGAAAAGAAAGCACAGAGTTGGAGCTTACCTTGGGGTGGACTGCTTGAACCTTGGGCGGGTCCATCTTCACCTCCTACAACAAAGCCCAGGAAAGACACAATTGGAGGCATGAAACTCAAATTTCTCCACTTTGATATACAAGCAGTTCTCCAGAAGCTGCTGAAGGACACTGTGCACATGGGTCGGGTGTTTAGACATGGTTCTAAAGAATATTGGAATATTGTCCAGATACACAAAAGTAAAATGACTGAGGAAGTCTTTCGAAACATCATTAACGACGGACTGAAAGACAGCTGGAGCATTGGTGAGGCCAAAAGCCACGACTAGGTATTCAAAATGCCCCAACGGGAATTAAAGGCTGTCTTCCACTTGTCGCCCTCACAGATGGGGGCAAGATGGTGTGCATTGCAGAGGTAGCTCCCTGGAGTGATTCACTGAATTAATTAGAGACAGGGGATATTTATTGTTTATGGTGATGTCATTTAGCCCCCAATAATCTATGCAGGGCCTCAAAGACTTGTCCTTCTTGGTCGCAAAGAAAAGCCCTGCTCCTACCGGAGAGGGGAGCTCACGGGAGGTCAGTAGTGATGGGGCCGGAAGGAAGAGCAGATCAAAGACATTGGGCATGACAAAATAAAATCCAATTAATTACCTTGCCACTAGTCCAGTCCAGATGTGGGCTATGTCTCTCCAGCCAGAGAAAGCCGAGGATGAGCGGAGTATCTGGAGACGTGAGCGTAAAAAATGTTATGGTTTCCCAATGGTTGCCTGAATTGATTAGTCACGCAAGTTCTGTCTTATGGGCGATCGAAGCAAAAACCTTATTAAAACGCCTCTCTCTCTTTTCCGGAGTGAGCCTCAACCAACCGGCCGGGAGGGGCTTGGTGCATTGCATGAGTAAACACAGTGATTGTCACGAATGATGGAGAATTTTTTCTTGTGTGCCGCTTATTGCCTGGTACTGTTTATCTAGATATTGCAGGGCTTCCTCGTGTGCCCCTAACATTGCTCCTTGCGACTTAATCGCAGTACGGATTGGATCTGCTGGCTCCATGTCTGGCCAGATCATGCTGTCATGGGTAGCACAGAAATGGACCCAGAAGAAGACACAAAACACTGGAGTGATCAAGTTAACAGTGAGTTTATTTACAAATGGTGAGCAAATCTGCACGGGGAAGGTCTCACCAGGTAGAGGGTCTGCAACAGGAGATTGAGAGGTTTTAGTGCACGGCAACGTCAGTGTCGGCGAGTGTTTACACTGTGCGATCAGAACATGGCTTACTTGTGTGGCAGAAAAGGTCCAGGGTGTCGGCGAGCTGTGGACAAGAGAGGAGAGCCTTTCTGAGCAGTGGTGGTGAGAGTGGCGAGCAGAAGGGTAGGCAGTTGGATGTGATCTCAAGCTTAGACAGGTGAAAGTGGCTGATGTCCGTACTGGTGAGTGGCAGTGTGAGTCGAATGAAGCAGCGACGGAGGTAACAAGGTGTTTACGGAGAAGATGTGAGTAATGAGTCAGGATGCAGTTTACCGCAAACATAACACAGGATTACTGAATTTGCACCCTTGATTCACCCGTAGCTAGCCAGGCCCCTATAGCCGGTACAGCCCAAGATAGCATAAGCCCTGCCAGCAAACCCCAAGCAGCTGGGGAAAGAGGGCGGCTGGGTGACGGTGAGGAGGAAGCATAGTCTTAAACTGAAGCCCCAGGTACACCACCAACCTGTTCATGTGTCTAACCGTTTTTCCCCACTCGGCGACACACCCGCCGGGGGTCAAACTCTGGTAATTGGTGATTCTGTTCTCAGACATGTGAAGCTAGAGACACCGGCAACCATAGTCAATTGTCTTCCAGGGGCCAGAGCAGGCGACATTGAAGGAAATTTAAAACTGCTGGCTAAGGGTAAACGTAAATACAGTAAGATCATAATTCACGTCGGCAGTAATGACACCCGGTTACGCCAATCGGAGGTCACTAAAATCAATATTGAATCGGTGTGCAACTTTGCCAAAACAATGTCGGACTCTGTAGTTTTCTCTGGTCCCCTCCCCAATCAGACCAGGAGTGACATGTTTAGCCGCATGTTCTCCTTAAATTGCTGGCTGTCTGAGTGGTGTCCCAGAAACGATGTGGGCTTCATAGATAATTGGCAAACCTTCTGGAGGAAACCTGGTCTTGTTAGGAGAGAGCAGCTCTCATTTCTAGGAATATGGTCGCAGCAGATGGCCCCGCCCCCCCGAGCCTGGTTCTGCCGGAGGTTTCTTCCTGTTAAAAGGGAGTTTTTCCTTCCCACTGTCGCCAAAGTGCTTGCTCATAGGGGGTCATATGATTGAAATCTGATCATTTCTTGAAATAAAATTGAATTGAAGTGATTACTTCGAAGATCACACAAGGAAACGGTAATAGGTGCAGAGCGGATTTTGCTGCTGTAGAATGCCAGACGATCTGGTGAAGAGCGGAGATCTGTGCTGCTCCTAAAACTGCTGCAATTGACTGAAAAAACAAGTTACAGGTGAGGAAACGCAGGCTCGAGTCCTGAATTTGCTCCCCAGAGATGGACCGCTCCTCCAACAGGGAACAATAATAGCCGACACCTGAGGGCATGATTCGAGGACCTTGATTGACCAGTAAATCGACAGCTTCCCTTTCATGGCCAGTTCTCTCTGTACCACAAAGCAGTACAGCATCTGCATCACAGCAAAAGCATCACCAATCCATCTATTAATCTCAACTGTGTCCCACCCCAGTGTGAGCTGGTGGGCACAAACTGATCAGGCATAAACTAGAGACCGAATCCTGCAGCTTGACTACACCGAGAAATTCTGTCCATTAAAAACACAAGGCTCAAATCCACATTGTTTCCCTTGAATCTGAGATTTGATTCTTGTCTCCAGTATCCTGGCACTAGCCTTCCCATGAAGGCTGAAAAGTGTGATCACCTGTGGCTGGTACACACTCTCCTCCCTCTTCATAAAAAGGGGAGCGACCACCCCCATCTGCCAGTCCAGGGGTATTCTCCCTGACTTCCATGTGACATTTCAAACATGTGTCAACCAAGACAGCCTGCAATATCCAGAGCCTTGATAACCTCAGGCCAAATCTCATGCACCCAAGCAACTCTGCACCCAAGCAGTTGTTTTACTACATCAGTGGTCTGTTGGTACCTGTCAGCTGCCTCTAGAGACCAAGAAGCTAACCAAGCCAAAAATGACTCTTTCTTCAACTTGTTGGCTCTCTTCATCCCGCATGTCCACTATCTAGTTCAGTGTTTTCCACCAAGGTAGGCACCAAATTTCCCTTGGGATACTGTTTAAGTTCTGCTGGTGGACCTGGGCCTGGGCCTCTGCCAGACATTCTCAGTGCCCTCTCACTGTGGGCAACTCCACACTGGGAAATATTCTATCCCCTCTCAAGGAGACTGATTCCAGAGCCCATGCCTTGTGTTGAGGTGAGCTCAATATCTATCTCCATACAGCCCTCACAGGAGGGTGGGCCAGTCTTGCTCCTTCATGCTGCATCCAACCAAGCCCCATGGGCCAAGGCCTGGTTCCCAGGAACTCTCCCTTGAGCCCCCTGAGGCCTAACCCTATCCCAGGCAGGGTAAACTGGTCCCTTGCTCTCTTTTTCCCTAGCAGTAATCTGAATTACTCCTTGTCTGGTCCCTCACACAGGACCCTGCCAGGTGCAAGACAACATAACTCCTGGGATCACTGGGACACGCAAAGTCCACCACAATGAGGTGATGATTCAGAAGAGTTTTTTTTTAATTATGTCACAGAAGGATGATAAATCAAACACACACCCACCTATCTACACAACACCTGTGTGTGTGTGTGTGTTTTTGCTGAATCTCATGTTCTATGATGTGTTAAAGCCAGCACTGATGCCAGTGCAGCAGCACTTAGCTGTGGTTGTCTGTGATGATGTGTTACATGCTGTAGGATCTTTGCATTGACCCTGACACAGCCTGCCTGGCTGCTCTCTAATTTAATGTGACGAGAATGTGTCCACTCCCATAAATAATGGAAAGAGCTGGCAGCACTGTCTCTGTGTTTACACTGTGATTAGTTGTCGCCTCAATTCTCTTTGATACTAATTAAAATGTAATGTATTTTCATTTATTTTGCTCATCTGAGTAGTTGCCACACAAATCATCAAGTAGTAAACAGTCCTAAGCTCAGCTGATTTTACTATGTGTGTCAGCAGAGACACAGGAAAAGGTTCACATTTACAGCTATATATTTGTTCTTACAGTTCACATATTTATATATGAGTACACTGTGTATACAAACTGCATGTAGACATATAGTGTAGACAACATGTTGATATGTCAAATGGTGCCTCCGTCTTACAAATTGCCCACTGGAATTATTAGTGGCTGAGGTGTCCCATTGTTAAAGTTTCACAAACTCCACATTTAGAGCACAAATAGTGATGGCATAAGTCACAGGTTTCTCAGAAGTCGGACAACACTGTTGGACTGATGGGACAACTGCATTTTTGCTTTCACTCAGTGGTTAGTTAAGCAGGTCTTGCATCTTTTGGTGCCCAAAACTCAACAAATTGGGTTTTTTTTAGGTTGACTCACCTAAAAGCACTTGTTTAATTTAGGCATTTAATAGCACTTCGTTAGGCTTAAGCAATATAGATGCTTGTTGTTGGGTCAAACTCAAACCAATTGCACACTGAAAATTTTACTTACCCAGTGCATTAGCTTTTTGCCACATCACTGCCAAAGGTCATGTTATGGTAGTATTTGATGCTGCGGGAATGACAATAGTCTGGTATAGATACAAACTGCTATGTAACAAAGTTTTTAACTTTAAGAAATGCAGGTAAGTGACTGAATTGTTTGTTTTTCTCTGTGTAATTATTGTGTGCGCTTCTAACTAACCATTTATTACTACCAAAACAATGTGTTCAATAAGATACATGCATCACAGTTCAAAGGAATCAACTTTAAATATCTGACAGGTGAAAGGTTTCTGAGGTTAGTAAAGAATGCATATTTAGTTAAACCCCCCAAAATATGACTATCCAGAGTTGGGACCAGGAAGCAGAGTTGCAGTCTTACACGCCTCTCTGCAGCTTCTCTCCTCCTGCTACCCCCCCAAAAACCCATCTCCATTGAGACTGTGTCAGCTCCCAAAAAGACAAAAAACAAACTAAAAACCAGCAATAAACAACTTAAACATAAAAAATCACAAAGAAAGAACAATACAGTATCCACATCTGAACCAAAGAGTAAAACAGTGAAATGTGGATTATTAAATATTAGGTCTCTCTCCTCCAAGTCTCTGTTAGTACATGACTTAATAATTGATCAACAAATCGATTTACTCTGCCTTACAGAAACCTGGTTGCAGCAGGATGATTATGTTAGTTTAAATGAATCAACACCCCCGAGTCATTCTAACTACCAGAAACCTCGAAGCACAGGCCGAGGGGCGGTGTGGCAGCAATTTTTCACACCAGTCTATTAATTAACGAAAGACCAAGACAGACTTTTAATTCATTTGAAAGCCTGATGCTTAGCCTCGTCCACCCCAGCTGTAAAACTCAGAAACCAGTCTTACTTGTTATCATCTATCGTCCACCTGGGCCTTACACAGAGTTTCTCTCTGATTTCTCAGACTTTTTATCTGATTTAGTGCTCAGCTCAGATAAAATAATTATTGTGGGTGATTTTAACATCCATGTAGATGCTAAAAATGACAGCCTCAACATGGCATTTAATCTGTTATTAGACTCAATTGGCTTCTCTCAAAATGTAAAAGAACCCACCCACCACTTTAATCACACTCTAGATCTTGTTTTAACGTATGGCATAGAAACTGAACATTTAACAGTGTTTCCTGAAAACCCTCTGCTGTCTGATCATTTCCTGATAACATTTACATTTACAATAATTGATTACACAGCAGTGGAGAGTAGACTTTATCACAGTAGATGTCTTTCTGAAAGTGCTGTAACTAAGTTTAAGAATATAATCCACCCACTGTTATCATCTTCAATGCCCTGTACCAACATAGAGCAGAGCAGCTATCTGAACGCTACTCCAACAGAGGTCGATCATCTTGTTAATAATTTTACCTCCTCACTACGTACGACTCTGGATACTGTAGCTCCTGTGAAAACTAAGGCCTCAAATCAGAAGTACCTGACTCCGTGGTATAATTCTCAAACACGTAGCCTAAAGCAGATAACTCGTAAGCTGGAGAGGAAATGGCGTGTCACAAATTTAGAGGATCATCATTTAGCCTGGAGAAATAGTTTGCTGCTTTATAAGAAAGCCCTCCGCAAAGCCAGAACATCTTACTATTCGTCACTGATTGAAGAAAATAAGAACAACCCCAGGTTTCTCTTCAGCACTGTAGCCAGGCTGACAAACAGTCAGAGCTCTACTGAGCCAACCATCCCTTTAACGTTAACTAGTAATGACTTCATGAACTTCTTCACAAATAAAATTTTTATCATTAGAGAAAAGATTACCAATAATCATCCCACAGATGTAATATTATCTACAGCTACTTTTAGTACCATCGATGTTAAGTTAGACTCTTTTTCTCCAATTGATCTTTCTGAGTTAACTTCAATAATTACTTCCTCCAAACCATCAACGTGTCTTTTAGACCCCATTCCTACTAAACTGCTCAAAGAAGTCCTGCCATTAATTAATTCTTCGATCTTAAATATGATCAACCTATCTCTAATAATCGGCTATGTACCACAGGCCTTCAAGGTGGCTGTAGTTAAACCTTTACTTAAAAAGCATCTCTAGACCCAGCTGTCTTAGCTAATTATAGGCCAATCTCCAACCTTCCTTTCATATCAAACATCCTTGAAAGAGTAGTTGTCAAACAGCTAACAGATCATCTGCAGAGGAATGGCTTATTTGAAGAGTTTCAGTCAGGTTTCAGAGCTCATCACAGCACAGAAACAGCTTTAGTGAAGGTTACAAATGATCTTCTTATGGCCTCTGACAGTGGACTCATCTCTGTGCTTGTCCTGCTAGACCTCAGTGCTGCGTTCGATACTGTTGACCATAATATCCTATTAGAGCGATTAGAACATGCTGTAGGTATTACAGGTACTGTACTGCAGTGGTTTGTATCATATCTATCTAATAGACTCCAATTTGTTCATGTAAATGGAGAGTCCTCTTCACACACTAAGGTCAATTATGGAGTTCCACAGGGTTCAGTGCTAGGACCAATTCTATTTACATTATACATGCTTCCCTTAGGCAGCATCATTAGAAGACATAGCATAAATTTTCACTGCTATGCAGATGACACGCAGCTCTATCTATCCATGAAGCCAGGTAACACACACCAATTAGTTAAACTGCAGGAATGTCTTAAAGACATAAAGACCTGGATGGCCGCTAACTTTCTGCTTCTTAATTCAGATAAAACTGAGGTTATTGTACTTGGCCCTGAAAATCTTAGAAATATGGTATCTAAGCAGATTCTTACTCTGGATGGCATTACCTTGGCCTCCAGTAATGCTGTGAGGAACCTTGGAGTCATTTTTGACCAGGACATGTCCTTCAATGCACATATTAAACAAATATGTAAGACTGCTTTCTTCCATTTGTGCAACATCTCTAAAGTTAGAAATATCCTGTCTCAGAGTGACGCTGAAAAACTAGTTCATGCATTTATTACTTCCAGGCTGGACTACTGTAATTCTTTATTATCAGGATGTCCTAAAAACTCCCTGAAAAGTCTTCAGCTGATCCAAAATGCTGCAGCAAGAGTCCTGACAGGGACTAGAAAGAGAGAGCAGATTTCTCCTGTTTTGGCTTCCCTTCATTGGCTTCCTGTTAAATCCAGAATTCAAAATCCTGCTCCTCACATACAAGGTCTTAAATAATCAGGCCCCATCTTATCTTAATGACCTTGTAGTACCATATCACCCTATTAGAGCACTTCGCTCTCACACTGCAGGCCTACTTGTTGTTCCTAGAGTATTTAAAAGTAGAATGGGAGGCAGAGCCTTCAGTTTTCAGGCCCCTCTTCTGTGGAACCAGCTTCCAGTTTGGATTCGGGAGACAGACACTATCTCTACTTTCAAGATTAGGCTTCAAACTTTCCTTTTTGCTAAAGCATATAGTTAGGGCTGGACCAGGTGACCCTGAATCCTCCCTTAGTTATGCTGCAATAGACGTAGGCTGCCGGGGAGTCCCATGATGCATTGAGTTTTTCCTTTCCAGTCACCTTTCTCACTCACTATGTGTTAACAGACCTCTCTGCATCGAATCATATCTGTTCTTAATCTCTGTCTCTCTTCCACAGCATGTCTTTATCCTGTCTTCCTTCTCTCACCCCACCCAATCACAGCAGATGGCCCCGCCCCTCCCTGAGCCTGGTTCTGCTGGAGGTTTCTTCCTGTTAAAAGGGAGTTTTTCCTTCCCACTGTCACCAAAGTGCTTGCTCATAGGGGGTCATATGATTGTTGGGTTTTTCGCTGTATCTATTATTGTGCGATCTACTGTACAATATAAAGCGCCTTGAGGCGACTTTTGTTGTGATTTGGCGCTATATAAATAAAACTGAATTGAATTGAATTAATTTTACTTTCATTCTGTTACCTAAAACGTGGACCACACTTAGTATTTGTTTTATAGAAGTAAAAACTTCAAAGTGATCAATTATCTTCTATTAAGGCATAAAACAGAAGTCATTTTGTTAAATGTCATATAACATTTTAGTATGAGAATTGTCCAAATTATACTGAAGAGTCATGATATTGAGATGTAGGACATTAGCACACATTGTTACTATAAAGTAGCTCAGGAACTTGTATTGAACTGAAAGTTGTGGTTACTATCTGACAGACTCAAATGGGAAAACATTTGATTTCCAGCACAGCTATAAATGAAATACAGATTGTGGAGTTGTCCGCACGCCTCAAAATTTATAGTTTAAGTTCAAGTAAAAGTTACACAGCATTTCTGTTCATATTTTTTGTACATCAACACAACACACAGAATCTGCAAAAAGCAGAGTGAGAACAACCCAAGGCCTCCATGGTGAATATGATTTATTCACTTCTGTAGCACTATCTGAGAAAGCAGTGCTATGTGCAGTATACAGTAGTGCACGGGACTGATGTGTGTAGTCAGTGGTATTTACATGTTTTTTCTAACTGATATTATAAAGAACACAAATAGGCTCTTAGCCTGAGCATTCATGTATATTTTGTTGTCTTTTGTAAAAAGGGCCCGATCAGTGTAGTGCATTTGAATATTGGTAACTGTGTCTCTCGAGGATTTTTGTACTGGACACTCCCAAAGTGTATGCAGAGTGAAATACTTTGCATCATCACATTTATCGAGGACTACCCAGGCATTTGCACATTGCCTAAACAGTTAGACAACATCCCCTTCAAAACACAGCCTGAAATCAGGACTATGAAGTGCATAACCAGCTCTGTTGGAGGCTCTCCTTTCTCCCACAGTGGGCTGAAAATATTTCTATCCATGCGGCTAAGATACTTTACACACTCCACTTGACATTTTTGGCATTTTGAGTTGAAGCCAGTGACCATAAATTTTATATGCTAGATTTCAGTTCAGCTTGCACTAGACTTCACAGTCAACGGTAAACGAAGTCAACTCACACAAACAAAAGCCAGATGACTGCTCAATTGTGAAATTAAACACAAAAAAGTAAGCAGGAAGAGACTGTGTAAACACTGTCTTGCATTTCAACAGCAATTTTCTTGACCACATTTAGAAAACACCAACAGTTGGATGAGCCTTCGCCAAGTGTACCGTATCTGTCTGTCAATATCAGCCATCTCCACAATTGCCATCAGGTTCTAACAGCGTCCAGCAGCTCCAAAAACGTACACGTCTTCTCCTTGTCTACTGCCAGAGCCATATGTGAGCCTGACAACTTCACTGGTGAAGGTTGGCTTCCAAATCCTTCTCTCAAGATGTTCTCCTCTTTGCCATAGCTGAGTGGATGCAGTGAGATGGAACCCGAGGCAGAGCAGCTGTAAAGGCAGGTGTTGGCCAACATGGAAGATGCTGCATCTTTGACTGGACATGCCGTGCTTTCAACTCAGTCAGCTGCTGGAGAACATCTGGGCCTTGCTGGTTGAAGCTCTGTGATGACTAGAGCAGTCTGTACCAGACCATTGTGACATGTTGAATGCCTGTGCAATGACAAAGAGGCATCTGTGAGATTGGAAGAACAACAGGCCCCTCTAATGATTCTACACAGGTTCAGCTGACTTGGATTTTTCAAGGTTGACAGTAGTAGATACTGCAGCTGGCACGATCTGTGCTCCAGTCAAATAAAACCATGGTATTACTGATGATACAGTATTCCAGTAATTCACACGACCCAGCTAAAATTGAATGGATTAGTACCTATATAATATAACTCTACTCTGTCTCACAGACCAGCGGTCCCCAACCCCCAGGCCACAGACCGGTACTGGTCCGTGAGTCATTTTGTACAGGGCCGCGAGAGTTGTGGCTCGGGTGTGAAATTTATGGTTTTCAGGGTTTTTATCGGTTTTTATAGTTATTTTTTTCATTGTTTTAACTTTGTGTCCCCGAGTCTTTTCCCGTTTGTTATGAATAAATCTTCTTTTTTGGTACCACTACTCGTTTTATTTTGTTGTATTTATCCGTGACACCTTAAAGGCCGGTCTGTGAAAATATTGTCGGACATAAACTGGTCCGTGCCGCAAAAAAGGTTGGGGACCGCTGTCATAGACCTAATCATTCTTACAGCACTCTGATCTATTCCTGAGTACTTTCTAACACTTACACTCTGATGGGCACTTTGGGGAAACTCAGGGTTCAACACCTTGCCCAAGGCTACTTCAGCACATGGACTGGAGGATTCAGGGAACAATTGGTAGATGACCCACTCTACCACCTGAGCCACAGCCACTCCACATGCAGCTGTATATACACCAGAACACATAGTGTATATAATAAAGACTTAGCACAGTGTGTACTGAGTTGTAGAAAATGCTGCCACAGATGTTGCCAGTGATTTTTCAGATGAGATGATCAGCAAACTTTGATTCTTTTAAACTTTTATACCAATACTTCATTCATTCTTCATACTAAGTAGGAGTAGAACTTCTAATTAAGAGTCTAAATACTTTCTTTGCTTCTTTGTTAAACAGTTACTCAATAAAAAAAAATGTTTAAACACTGTTTATGCAACATTGCTGTATTAGTGCACAGAACAGCACATAATTGTGAAAATGTGCCCAATTAATTTTCAATCCACATTTTCTACACCGTATATTATTTCTGATTAAACACTCTGATTATCTGTTGACCTCTTGGCTTGTTCAATCGCCCCTCCCCAGACTACTTCACTGAAAAGTAGCCCTGCTGTAAATGCAGCTGTGTAGTTATTTAGAGAGGTGTTTGGGGGACACTTGAAAAGGTGAATCTATGTGTAAACAACAGAGTTGTTAGAACAGTAGTACTACTACTACTACTACTACTACTACTAGTAGTAGTAGTAGAGTCAGAGTATTTGCACATGCCACAAAGCATGTGTCAGGTCTACTGTGTTTGTAGCTGTTCTGGTATTCTTTGATGATAAGGATGAATATACAGTAAACATGAATTAAACTTTGTTATACCACATCCGACAGTAATCAGTACGTTCACAGATACACAAACATTGGACAAACACTGGGTTTCAAGTGACATGTTACTTCCTTTCCATTACACAAACAACCTTCTAGAGATGTAAGCTAAATATTCACTTTTAAGTGCTTCTTCCACAGTGTCAAAGCACATATCAGAATGTGCAGGTAGATTTATCAGGGGCAGCCAGTCGTGCAGTCGTCCCCCAGCCAGGTAATGAAGCGAATATACCAGGCGAGTGGTCAGAGAGGCCCAGGCTACTTAATGACAGCCAATATCTCCGAGTCTAGCGATGAGAAAGGCTTGAAATATTTGCTCAGGAGACTCGCTGCAGGTTTCAATCTCACCGCAAATCCATTTATATGTTTGCCTGCTGATTTATGGCCTTATTTTAACTGTCTTCTACATGCAAATGTGCGGCACCGCTAAAGAAATATACATAATGTGATTCTCAGGGTCATCCCTCCAGCCTGTCAAGCTGAGGAGCTAGATGGTATGTTTGGAAGTGGAGCTCAGGGGGAATACGGCAAGTGTGTGTCTGGGTATAGGGGTGGGGGTGGTTGCGTAGGGTGAGTGTGTGTGTGCGCTTCTGTTTTAGGAAGGAATGTGTGCACGTGTGTGGTGGTGGTGTTGCAGGGGGCATATTTGGCCTTATTCCTCCCTGGACCTCAGCTGAATAAAGCCCCCATAAAGCTTTTGGTAGGTATTCATTGGCCCTTTCCTCACCACTATCATCTACACAATTAGATCCCATGATCCACTGTAGGACTGCAATTTAATTAAATGTCTAAAACTTAATGTCTAAAAACACATGTAAATATATAAGTAACTATTTGACTATCTCCATTGCTGTTTGGTGAAATTAGGACCCTATCATATCTAATATAGAATTAAATTGAGTCGAGTTTCAGTAAATCATCTAGCCATTTTTTCTTGTCCTGCTACATACTGGAAGTGTTTGCTTCCTCCTGTCCTACACAGGAGATACCGATTTGAAAATGATTCCCAGGCAGGCAATTATGATCGTATATCCTGACACGTGAAAAGCAACTTTATTAAAGATATCTGTCATGGCATCTCCTCTGCCAGTCTCCTGGCGTGGACATGACAAAGTAGATTCATCAATTAAGGCCCAGCAATTGCATTAGGTGTGATATTAGACTGCCTTTACATTTTCTTTCACGTTATTTTACACATTTTTCACACTGCAGTATATGTTAATAAGGAACCTCAGGCAGGGCCAATAATGCTCTGGGGAAAAGTGCTTAAAGTCTGGTTTATACCTGTGATCTTAGACTTCAGACAGAGGAATGCAGAGCTACTTTTTTCTTACCATGTGAACATGATTCATACTGGTTTTCATTTGTAAATTGCAGAGAAAACCATAATTGTTTTGGCTGTGAAGTACAGGCAACAGCAGAATGCTTCCCAACCTGTTAAACTAAATTTGTAAAAAGGACTGTTCCATTAATCCCCGTAAATTTATTTTCTAAGCATTACGTAAACACTTGCTGGTTAGCTTGATCAATAAAATAAATTTTAAAAAATAGTCAATCAATAAATAAATGAAAGCTTGATTTTTTTTAAGCAGGTGTCAGGGACCCCCATTAACCATGGGGTTAGTGAACATCCATGAGCTACATCCATCAAGTTATGACAACCGTGTATTAGTGCAATTTCAGTTGAAGAATTGGGTGGAGGTTGGGCTGAGGTGGGCTGGGGTGTAGGTAGTTTACCAAAAAACCAAAACATAACTGGATATTCTCCAGGCCAGTGAATGAGGAAGCTGTGAAAAAATGCTACAGAATTTCTGTCTTTGAATTAGTAAGTTTGATCATGACAAAAGAAATGAACAGTAGTAGTTTCATGTTAACAAAGAAACAGAAAATCAATTATTTTTTCCTGATCTGACCCACTGATGGGGCCATTATGCTTGCTGCATCGCTTGTGTCATGAACTGATACTGACGTCACATCATCCCTGCAACACAATCTTTGTGGCATGTTGGCCGGTCTTCATATTTTTAACTTGGTGCACTGCATGCGGCTGCTGAGCTGGGTTGAAGACACAAGTGTACGATTGTGTTTGTTTTACTACTACGTTAATGATGTTCCAGCTTAGAAGCACAGACACAAACTGATATTCAAAGAGAGATGTGGGGAAGGTTTGAATGCTTGACAGTTTGGAGGTTGGAGGTGAGGTCCTAGTGTTTTTGTTCTCGACTTGTTATTTATTTCTGTGAAAGTACAAGATAATTTATGTTCTAGTCCCTGAGTTTATTTATAGTTCTTGACTGTCTGTTTTATTATCTTAGTTCCCTTTCAGTGTCCTAGTCTTGTCCCTGCTGTCTTCAGTGCCTCTGTGTTTGTCTGGTCTCTCCTCATTCCCTGTCTTGTCAAGTTCACCTGTCTTAGTCCGGGTTTCAGTGTGTCCCCTGTCTCTTGTGTGTGATGTTCAGTTTTGCTTGATCCGTCTCGTCCGGTAGATTCCTTTCAGCTATGTTCTCAGGTGTGTCCATTCTGCCCCATTCTCCTTCTGGGTATATATTGTTCGCGTCTCCCTGTGTTCTTTGTCGTGTCCTCCCTCTTAGGGTGTGTAGTTTTAGCTTTTGTTGTCTCTCTTGTTTTTGCCAGCACTATGAAAGCTGTGATCTTCTGTCTGTTAAGTCCTGCACCCTGGGTCCACTCCCAGTTTGCCTCATGGGCCGTTTTGTGACAAAAGGACAAACCAAAACCACAAACCTTGTGGACTCAGTTTTGTTGGATTGTATCACAGAACTAGGAAGAGTGATCCAAGTTCTTGACTGTATTGTCCAGATCACAGCAACAGTGGAGAAGCACATTTTCACAAGCCACTTATTTAGCAGAGTTGTGGGCCAAAGAAGAAGAGTCTGCTGCCACAACTCCCCTCACTCCTTTGTTGAGAAACAAGTGGAGCGCTCACCATTGGCGCTCTTCACCACCGCCAGAGTCTGTGGCTCCATTGATGCCGGAACTAAATCTACTTCCGGGCTGAGTGAAATGAATGTTTGCTCTCATGTCTTCTCTGGGCCCCAAGACATAAAGGGAAAGAGTCTTCTGTGTGCTGCTGGCTCAGTGTAGTTTAATAGTAAGAGAGTAGTGTCCGAGTCAGCCCGTGAAATCAGTACTTTTCCCTTTTCTGAGTCTGTTAGAAGGAACACAGAGTCTTCTGCTGTAAAGGCGACTAATTTAAGCCCTGCTTTTTGTAAGCTGAGTCATTCAAAGGCTGGATTGTGTTTCTCTGAATCGTCTCATGATTCTTGTGTTTCTGAGTCAATCACTGTTAAAAATCAGATCTGTATGTTCAAGCTGGCAACTAATATAGTTTCTTTGTTTTTGGACCACCAAAGAGTAAAACGGGGTATTGGAGATCTGTTCCTGAACCTGTATTTGAAAAGACTGTGTGCTTTTCAGTTGGAGACTGTTTGTGGTGCTGAGCTGGCCCTTCCATAACTGATGGTGTTTCTCGGCCAGCAAATTTAAAATCTGTATCAGTGGCCTAGCCAGAATCCCCAGAAGCTGTTTGCTATGGTTCACTGTTGAATTCCCCAAAGACTGCTTATTGTGCTCAGTTATTATTATATTTATTGATGGTGTTGCTCCGCCAAAGACTAATTTTGTTTCCCAGCATTCAGAGACGCCTCCTCACCGCCCGAGCCAGAGCCATCCATGCTGTCGGAACCTGAGGGTGGAGCAGAGCCAGAGATTTGTAACTGATTAAATGCAGAGTGGTGTATAAATAGAGTCAAAATAGGTGAATGAAGAAGAAATGCTCATCACATCATAGGAAGCCCCCAGCAGCCTAGGCCTGTTACAGCGAAACAAAGGAAGCTTTCAGGATAACCTCATCCAGCTCATAAGCTTTATCCAAAAGTTTTAAGCAGTGAAACGTATACAATGAAATGTATTAACCAGGGGTGTCAAACATAAGGCCCGGGGGCCTGAATCAAAGAGTACATACATTTTTACAGTTTTTCAAAATTTTACAGCTATTGATAAAGACTGCCCACCTGCATTACCTTTCATACTATAGCAAAGTAATGAACTAACAGATAAACAACTAAATGACAGGAAAGGTACTGCTTTTCAAATATTAATGAGTCCACAATAAAAACAACAAAAACTTTTATAATTCTTAATTACTTACTACTTAATTATAATGAAGTATTCTGCCCCCACCCACCGCCACGGTGGGGGACAACCAAAATTAATGAAAGAGAGGGACGACTGCAAGATTAATAGTCAATAGTAATTAATAGTATTTACTCATCATTTACGATTCCTTGACAATAATATACTTAAAAGAAAAAGGTGGGGGAGGAGGACTAGGTGGTTGAGCCAAATCGAAGAAATGAATAAAACAAAAAGAGACCGATAGCTTCCCTAAAGCCTAAATAAACCAATACACAAAACAAAAGGCCTGCCTGACTGCTCGACAAGAAGGGTCAGCCAAAAACATACAAAAGATCAGCCAACAGACGCATGCCAATTAACTTTGAATTGGCCAATAGGTGGAGGCTTGACACCTGAAAAACAAGAGCAACAGAAAACCAACAATGTCACCTATCGTGGCATGTGACACCCCCACCCATTAAGAACCAAACTCTGGGTTTGTTAACATGTCTAAGTAGCACGGGAGAGTGTATCTGCTACAATGTTCTCTGATCCCTTTTTGTGATGGATGTTGAGAACATAGTTCTGAATAATCAGTGACCAATGCATAAGTCGTTGGTTATGATTATATATCCTAGAGAAGAACACCAAAGGGGTGGGGGTAGAGCAGATCAGCTACTGACTGGAAGGTTGGTTTTCAAGATTCAAGATTCTTTATTTGTCACGTGCATGGTTATATAGGTATAACACGCAGTGAAATGTGACCTGATGCACTCCTCGACTGTGCAAAGAAAAAAACAGAGAGAGACAGACAGAACTTTATATACAGTGAATGAGTATATACAAAGAGGACATTATGTGCAGCAAGTGGGTGAGTTATGTACATTATATAAAAAGAAATAAAATAAAATAAAATAAAACAATCTGGAAATTTACAGCTTGTGTACATTGCATGGGTAGGGTGGTGGGTAGGTTGGTGGTTCGATCCTTTGCTTCCCCAGTCTGCATGCCAAGTATCCTTGGGCAAGATACTAACCCAAAGTTGCCCTCTGATGTGTTCATCGGAGTGTAAATGTGTGTGAATGTTGGTTAGTTTGCACGTGAGTTTAGAAGTGCTTGTGTGAATGGGTGAATGAGGCATGTTGTATACAGCGCTTTGAGTACTCTGGGAGAGTAGAAAAGCGCTATATAAGAATCAGTCCATTTACCATTACCAAAGGGTTGTGATCTGTGAAAACTTCAAAATGCTGCAAGGCCCACAATAAAGCAAGTGTCTCATTTTCAACACTAGAAAACCTGAACTGATGTTTATCAAACTTGTGAGAGAAGTAACTCACCGGATTGTCAATGCCCTGGTTATCCTCCTGGAGAAGCACTGACTGCACTATCATCTGTTTCCAGTTTGAAGAGAGAAAGAGTAAAGAGAAGTTAGGAGCAGACCAGATAGGGGTGCAGGAAAGTAGTATGCCCTTAAGGCTTTTTGTTGGCACCCATCAGACCAAACTAAAGACATTGAGGGACTGGTTAAGTCAGTGAGCGGGGCAGCAACAGAGGACAAGTTCATACAAAATTGTTGGTAATATCCAGTCATCCTAAGGAAATGGCGCAGTTCCCTCCTGGTGGTTGGTAGGGGGAATTCCATAATTACAAAGATTTTGGCATCTGCAGAGCGCGCTTTCCCTAGACCAAACTGCTGGCCAGAGAACACTACCTTTACCAAAGGCACACTTGGTAAAGGTAGGTTACTTTTAAAATGTATTCCACTACAGATTACAGATTACATGCCCCAAAACTTTGTAATGTATTCTGTTACATTACTCAATGAGAGTAATGTATTCTGGATACTTTGGATTACTTAATATATTATCATGCTTTTTACAGCTACATAAATGTACTATTGCTGTGATTTATTACTGTTACTGAAGGTTACTCACCATACCAATACCAACTAGATGTTTAAATCTTAATATAAATGAGTAACAGTAGGTGGACATTAGGTAAGGCTGCACTTTTTGCAGCGATCTCGTATAGAAAACTATTCCGCGCGTATATAAAACAGGTCCGCAGCTCTGAACCGTAGTAAAGGGACCTCTGGCTGATACGTCGGGTTCATGTCGGGCTCGTAGCCGAAAACTAGCTTTACTTTGTTGTCTGGGTCAACTTTGCTAGCGAGAGACAGAGAGAGGCGTTGAAAGGCTGCTCCAATGGAACTTATTTTTTCCGGAGGAAAACACGAACACAGTGTACAGTTGAGTCTTAATAGCTTACTTACAAATGGGCTCGTCAGGCACTCTTCTTGGCTGCAGTGGTTATTATTATATTTACATGCTTCCAGCTCCCGTTTCTGCTCCGTGACAGCTCGGACTTTTCCTTTCTCTCCCTCCCTCGCTCACAGACACATCACGGGTATGGCAGTCCATTCTCCCTGCAGCACAGACTACACTACCCATGAGGCTACATTCTTTAGGGCTATGCCTGTAGCATTCTGCCTATTGCCTTCATATTAAATCATTTTTTGAATAATTATTTAAAAAAATATTTCTTCGTCATTATGCAGCCGCAGTAGAGGTGACATGGGCCATGAGACTGAGACGCAGGCATTAGAGCCTCTTAATGCGTGTTTGTTTGGGTTTCCACCGGCGTGGAATTACCAAAAATAGAGAGGGCACAGCCTAACATATGAAACAGGAAAATACCGCCGTGTAATCCATTTATTAATTCAATTCAATTCAATTCAATTCAATTTTATTTATATAGCGCCAAATCACAACAAAAGTCGCCTCAAGGCGCTTTATATTGTACAGTAGATAGCACAATAATAAATACAGAGAAAAACCCAACAATCATATGACCCCCTATGAGCAAGCACTTTGGCGACAGTGGGAAGGAAAAACTCCCTTTTAACAGGAAGAAACCTCCGGCAGAACCAGGCTCAGGGAGGGGCGGCCATCTGCTGCAACCGGTTGGGGTGAAAGAAGGAAAACAGGATGAAAGACATGCTGTGGAAGAGAGACAGAGATTAATAACAGATATGATTCGATGCAGAGAGGTCTATTAGCACATAGTGAGTGAGAAAGGTGACTGGAAGGGAAAAACTCAATGCATCATGGGAATCCCCGGCAGCCTACGTCTATTGCAGCATAACTAAGGGAGGATTCAGGGTCACCTGGTCCAGCCCTAACTATATGCTTTAGCAAAAAGGAAAGTTTGAAGCCTAATCTTGAAAGTAGAGATAGTGTCTGTCTCCCGAATCCAAACTGGAAGTTGGTTCCACAGAAGAGGGGCCTGAAAACTGAAGGCTCTGCCTCCCATTCTACTTTTAAATACTCTAGGAACAACAAGTAGGCCTGCAGTGCAAGAGCGAAGTGCTCTAATAGGGTGATATGGTACTACAAGGTCATTAAGATAAGATGGGGCCTGATTATTTAAGACCTTGTATGTGAGGAGCAGGATTTTGAATTCAATTCTGGATTTAACAGGAAGCCAATGAAGTAACTGAATTCTGAATACCATCTTTTTAACCAATAACTGTAACAGAATACAGTTACTCATATTTTGTATTTTGAATATGTAACACCGGTACATGTATCCGGTTACTCCCCAACACTGCTTGTTAGGGAATAAGCTCTGTTTAACCTGTTATTAAGCGTTTGAACATACTCTGGAAGGATTTTGGTTTTGTTCACTGGAGTAACCAACCCTCTCTTTAAGAACCTTTAAAAGACCCCTCATTCACGCCCAAACACCAGTTCATCAGGACTAAACCCTAGAAATTCTTGGGCCAGTTAACTCTGAATTGGCCAATAGGTGGATAAGATAAGATAAGATAAGATGGCCTTTATTAGTCCCACAGGTGGGAAATTTGTTTTGTTACAGCAAAAGTGCAAAGTTATGTAGCAGAAATTAGAAAACACTGGAATGCAATAAAATACAATAAAATAAAATAAAATACTATATACAATAGAATAAAATAGAATAGAATAATATATACAATAGAATAAAATAGAAATACAAATACTATATACAACTGAGTAGAAAAATACAAAAACACAACTTCGTCAGAAGAAGAATTGCACGTATAGCAGTCTTATTGCACATGTGTGGGTTTGTGTGTTTGATCAGCTGCAAAAGTCTTTATTGTAGAGTCTGACAGCAGTGGGGAGGAAAGACCTGCGAAATCTCTCCGTCCCGCACCGTGGGTGCCGCAGTCTCCCACTGAAGGAGCTGAATGAAGGAGGCTTGACACCTAAAAGACAAGAGTAACAGAAAAACAACAGTGCCACTTATCATGGCATGTAACATTTATAATTACAGAACAGTCTGCACAATGAGTTGTCATAACTTTTTCTGTAATTTGCACATTTATGTTGTTCCACTGGTCCGGCCTGTTTAAGATTACTTAAAATCAAAATAGGCTGTATGTGACCCACTATGTAAAATGATGTTGACATCCTTGGTATTAAAACTATCATCCACAAATTTAAAACAAGATAAAAATATAATGGAAAGACGAGATGCAATCAGGATTAATTGTGTAAAAAGCTGGGACAAGTTTGGAAATGATTCAACCAGAAGTATTCTTGTGCAGTGGTTAGACACAAACATTTTAATTTGGCCCCAGGAAAGGGTACAGCTTTTTTTGTTATAGTACAACCAGCTCCATGCGCCTTGTTTTTAGTGAAAACATGACCAAATGTAGGCTGGCACTGAGCCTATCCAGATCAGCCAACCGGGATTCTTGGAGCAGACAGAAGCTGACCAACATCGCAGGCTCCATGCTAGGTGCCAGACAGGCACCTACTTGTCAGCACCTTGGGTATCAGAAACTTTAAAAAAAGAGTCACGCCACAGCTTTCATGTGATGTCAGAGCTACTGGGACTTGAAAGCCTGGCTCGCAAAAACAGTACTGTGGTCCTTTTTTTCTAGAGCCATCCTTTGAATGTCTTCGAGTCCAAGATGTGCCAGATATCTGCTGTGTCGGATGCACTAATCAACATGCATTTACAGCTACCAGAAGGTTGTAGATTATAGCACCAACACGTGATCTCTTCTAACCCTGACTGGCAAATTGTACCAAATCTGTGCTGTCAGTGGCAGCTCAAACTGCAGGAATGATTTACCTGACATCAGAAAAATACCTGGTCGACTTTACTGTTATGACATGATATTAATGTGATAACTGAATTCTACTTTAGAGGAGTTCATTTAATCTAGCTGTGCACCATTTACTTTTGCTTTAACAATGAACAGTTTCTTGTTCTTCACCTCTCACATGGCAGCATTATTTACCCATCCAGACTGAAAATACAGGTAACTGTCTGTACTTTGAAAACTTTCACCCTGGCAGTACTCAGTGTAAGGTGAGTGATTCATAAGATGCACGTTTCGGACACGTGACTGTCCACTATTGGCTGAGTAATGTTTTGCCTCCCAAGGTCCTGAGTTGTTCACATTACCGAAATGTATGAATAGCAGAATAAGCTGTTTGGCACTGGCAGAGAAGAAGTTTTTCTTAGGTGCGACCAACATACTCAGCTCCGCTTCTCAACCCACTAATACATTTTCCTTATAAGTGTGACATCATTTAAGTGGAAATAAACAGACTTTCGACTGGTATAAAAGTGGTATAAGCTGTTTAGCGCCATCTTGTGTCAGTACAGAACGTCACATCACGTGGTTGGTTGCAGCTGATAGGCTTACATTGGTTTATGTTTGCTGACAGAATCGATAACTCAGAGTCAAATAAGGACTCTAAAACTAAAAATCAGTTCAAGCGGATCGCTTCTGGCTGCCAAAATTAGTTTTACGTTAACAAACCAAGGATATACTGTCCACTTTGACTGTCTGTCTCTTTAGCAGTAAGTGGCTTTGTGTTGTTTGGCTAGCTGCACTCAGACGGGAAAATCCATCTGTTTGCATCGAGGAAGGACATCGAATCAGTGGCAAATCAACACATGGATCCATCTGCTGTATTTGAAAGAAGAATTGATTTTGGTATTTCCTGGAACTTGTACCAGAAGCATTACTCCTTTATTATTTTTATATCATTATGAATATTATTTATTATCCCTTAAACAAAGAACAGCTAGGGGACTAAAAGGTAGATCTTTGGCAGATGGCAGCCATGATGCTAATGCATATATGTAGGTTAGCTGTTACTGACAGTCATGCAGCACCATGATTTCCCAAAGCTTCTGAAACACATGTGAAAAACTACATGCAATCTTTTCAATTCCATTAAATTCAAACTGACTTGCTTATCAATGAGTTCAAAGCTGAGCCCGGACATATTTCTCTTCCCTTAGTCTCAAAATGTAGTGTGAAGAATATTTTCTGTGCTTGTTCCTGGTATTTAAATAAACAAGTGTCTGTGGCTTGAAAACCAGTGGTGTTTACAGCCTTTTGGAATGGATACCGCCGAGTCTCTTGTGAATTACTGGCATCATTCGGCTTGCTTGATCTGGTCCTTCCTTGTATCCCTTGCTGGTTGAATAATTTAACACTGACCCACGTCTGAGCCTACAAGCCTGAAGTTTGACCTTAAGATTTGCTTTAACTGCGAGCACTCAAAGTAAACGCTGAGCAGCTCTTGGAAACTTGTGTGTCCCGCATGTTTATGCAGTGTTGAACATAACCCTCCTTTTCAATCCTCATGCCCCTTCTTACTCACCACACAATCTCTGATCTGCAGGATCTATCTGATGCCCTGTTTGATGCCTTCCATGCATCAAATTTAATTTTGCAGTTTGTTTTGTATTTTTCATTTGATGTGCTAGGATCTGGAGATCCTATGGTAACAGCCCAGCCCTTAGAAAAATATTTCCTCAAATTGTTCCCATCCCTCCACACTCTCTTCCTCTCCTTTGAATAATTTCTACACCATTTATCCCAGGACTTTGAATGGCCTCCTGTACCTTGATGAAGACCTTTAATAAAAGCCCATTAATACTTTGCTCAGTCGTATGATATAAATTCACTAGCCACTAATTACATGTGCCTGTGAATAATTTACAGTGTGAAAATAAATTAGTAGTACAGGAGTCCATTGGAGCTGTGCAGAAAGACAGGAGGCCGCTTTGATTCGAGTGGCGTGTGTGTTGTGTTTGCTCCTCCTACAGAATACACAATAACCTCTGATGAGCCTAATCATCCCCCTTGTGCTGCTGTATTAGACGAGGGCCATCAAGAGCTAACTGATCCACTGTAACCCATTTATGCAGCTGCACATTGACATCATATCAATATTTAAAATCTTTCTTATGCATGTATTCCTGCTTGTCTGACTTCATTAAGGCCATTCCTCATCCCTCAGGCTAGAAGACATTCCCTCCGGAGTGCTTGGATGAAGCCATGCAAGAGATGCCACTGCTGCCTGGATGTATGTATGTGCTCCCCTAATAAGTGTGTCCATTACAAGGTGGAGCCCCCCCCCCCCAAACTCATTCAGTTATATATTGGTAAGGCTTAGAGGTGTGGTTGCTGTGCCAACACCAATTTTTGGTTAAGTCGTTTTATCAAAACTGAAATATTGCTCTTGCTGGCACAGCTTTTTGAAACCAGAACTAAATGCTTGAGGCAGAGCTACATGCTTATTGGCTAAGTACTTGTCAATCATGTGCGCCAATCAAGTTGTTGGAAAGGAGTATAAATAGAGGCTGTAGGCTATAGGGTTGTACTCCATAAGGCTTCAAACCAGTGATGGAGAGGTTAAAGGCATCAGGAATGTATTTAGTGAGGTAACTTATCCAGAAGGCTGAGTGCCTTTTCCCCACAGACGTCTTTACAACTGGAAGTCCTTTTATAACCAGAGGCATTGCCCTCTGCTGGCCATTAAAAGAGTGCTTGTTTTAGCACACAACTAATTCCCTTTTCAGACCATGGAAGTTACATTTGTTATTTTCTTAGGATTAATTGACAAGTTTATAGATGCAGCTTGTGAACCAAGTTTGCTAGCATAAATAAATCCACCTCGACCATCACTGGCCTTCCAGTGTACTGATGAAGAATGTTACAATAATGCTCTCCAAGGCTTTTCCAGACCCTTTCACATCTGTCTCATGTGCTCAGGGTCAGTACCAAGTGCCAGTCGGGCTCCACAGTGCTGAGCAGTGATCACAGGGCACACTAGAAAACATCAGGACACCATAGTGAAGTCTGATTCTGATTGACATTCACACCAGGAACATTTAGCTCAATTTAAAGTTTCAGGCAGTGCTCATCTTGTCCATCCTTGCACAAAGTAGCAGATACTGGTCCTGCTGATGGGTTAAGAACCTTCTACAGCTCCGTCCAGGTCTCCTAAAGAAACTGCCTGTCAGGTATATCCTCCATGCTAATGACACTGTGCAGGGAGGCATAGCAAATCTTCAAGCAGTGACACACATTCATGTGCTAGCTTGGAAAGCTGTTATTATACTCTTAAATCTGGAAGAAACAGTGCACATGTTGTTTCATTGTAATATGTACCTTACTGGCCCGTGAAAAGTTATCTTGATGTTTATGTAGATTGTGCTTGTAGGAGGGGAAGTTAACTTTTATTGTAGCCCTGTTTCTTACAGTGTATATGCTGATTTTAAGGTTATTGTGTTATTATGTTACTCATGGACAAGTAATATTGGATCGCTTCCCTCACATGACAAATGTTTCTCATTTCTTTATTGTTTAAATGTGATAATGCAAGAATACAGAAAATTCCAAAGCATCCATAGACTTTTAAACCGCAGCTCAAAGAACAGCTATACGAAACACATCTAAGAATCCCAGGTCCTAAATGAGTGGAGGATCTGTGCCTGATCCAAAGACACCACGCTGCAAGTAGAAGTCAAAAACTCAACTATTGTTGTAGTAGATGACACCACCAGACCTGCTCCATTAGTTGGAAGGAAGTGGGCAGGAAGGAAACAAAAGCCTTCGGTGTCAGTAAATTAGTGGCATAAAAGCGCGATTGGCCAAGCACTTACTGTAGAAACTGGGCTGAGTTTTACGCAGTACTAACAATCTGCTGGCAGACTAGCTGCTTCCATTAAATGTGGCCCTCCATTCAGGTACTGGCCTGTAACAGGGTCTGGGTTTGTCATGGCAGTTATTAGTCAATTTTGAAAAAAGGTCTTTGATGCAAACCATAACACCAGGGGCCAATTTTACTTTTAAAGGCATGGCACATTTAATAATAAGCATAACAAATGATCTGTATATCACACTGGCAAAATATGGCATTTCAATTTCACCATTCATTACAGTCTCACATTTTAAAAAAGATGGTACAGAAGACTTAATTTGAATTGCATTAGGGCCTGTTATGAGCTGGTAATTAACACAGCATACACAGAAGACTGTATAATCAGATCTGAGACCTACAGCACCTTTCCTGAAGTGTTCTGGTTATGGCTGAAATGAGCTCTTACTAGTGTTTATTCCACCAGCTGTAAGACACTAAGTAAATTCCTAATATACTGAATCAGTCCCATAACCATATTAAATGTAGATGCTGAACATCACATGCTTTAACACAGCATGACACATCTAATTCACAATGTTACAAACAAAACAGTATTAATTTTACCTTTAATTTTGCTAGAGCCTCATCGTAGAGGAATTTACTATACATGGAAGAAGTGGAGGTTTATACTAACTATAAACCTATTGCTCACACCCTATTAATGTCAAAACACTGACGCCTGTTTTGAAAAAGTTAAACATATGAAACAGCCAGTGTAACCAGCATCAGTATGGGGCTGAAAACATTGTCAGAGGTTTTGTTCCATATTGACGCGACACCATTGTGCAGCTGCTGCAGTTCTTTTCATCTCTACATCCATGATGCTAATCTCACAGTCCAACACATCCCAAAAATGGACTGAGATCTTCTGATTGTGGAGACCATTTGAGTACAGTGAACTCAATGTCATATTCAAGAAACTATGGTGTGGTAACATGTTGTGTTATCCTATTGGAAGCAGATATAAGAAGATGGATACATGGTGGTCATAAAGGGATGGGCATGTGTAACGTTGGCTGTATTAATTCATCTCCATGTTTGTTGTGGGAAGTTGGCACTGGTTTGGCAGTGGTTTTGTGTGTCACATTTCCCGTGAGCCAATGGCTGCGATGGATTTGGATTCATTGAAGGCAGATGTATTTGATTGCACTGATACTGTAGTCTACTTATAGCCCACACTACAAACACTGCTGTGATATTTAGTCTGTCGGTGCAGGTATGTAATATGATCAGATCTAAGATTACTTGATTTAAATATGTTTATAATGGATAGTTTGCTACTCTGTGAATTGTATAATGAAGATGTGGTGATATTTATTCTCTCTTTGCAGGCCAGGTACTACTATATGCTGCAGCCTAAAGGCAGAGTAGGGTTGGTGAGGTGGTGGGTCTTGGAGGACAACTGCTGATCCCTGTTAAAGTGGTTGACATGTAAAGTGCAACTGACTTGTGGCATCGCTGCTCTGGGATTGGACTGCGTGTTTTATCCCTTTTGCAAGTGGGAAACTAATAAATTATCTTTTAGAATTTTATTGGTTGTTGTCTTTTGCCCACGACTGAGACGATTGGTCAGACCTAGAATCTCTGTCTGTTATACATGGTGAACAATTTTTAATTCAGTTTTACTTATATATTCACTGATCACATTACACCACCACCAATGCCACCTGGACTGCTGCTGGTGAAAGGATGGATTCATGCTTTCCTGTTGTTTGCACCATCGAAATGTGAATACAGAAATCAAGACTCCTCAGACCAGATCCAATTTTGGTAAGTCTGTGTGAATTTTAGCCTCACTTTTCCGTTCTTAGAAATATTAAATGGACTTTTACTTAAATAGAACCTTTCTATTTTTTGAGCACTTAAAGTGTGTTTTTTACTGCAAGTCTCATTCCCAAACATGCATACAATCCTTACATCTATGCCTAAGCACGTGCTAACATTCACTCCCACTCTGATGGGTGGCTTGGGGGCAGTTTGGGGTTTAGTGCTTTGATGCACTGACCTTCTGAATGACCATCTAAGCTGACAGGAGTGTGGACTTCAGATCACTTGCTTCAAGATTTAGCATGCTGTGTGCCCAGAGATTGTCTTCTGCACACTTTGGTTACACGGAGAATGGTTATTTGAGTCACTATTGCTTGCCTATCAGCCTGAACCTGTTGGTAATTTTCCTCTGACTTCTGGGACAAACAATCATGTCAACGTCAATTAAATTATGTTTAAGCCTCTCGTAGAGGCCTGGGAGCTTGAGGGTCCTGCGCAGTATCTTAGCTGTTCCTAGGACTGTGCTTTTCTGGACAGAGATCTCCGATGTTGCTCCTGGGATCTGCTGGAGCCACTCACCTAGCTTGGGAGTCACTGCACCGAGTCCTCCGATTACCACTGGGACCACCAACCAGCCTCAGGGTGCTGGACTTGGGGTGAAACCCTCCATGCATGTTATGACCTCAGGAGCAGAACACACAGACACGTTAGGATACGGTCCAGTGGTTTTATTTACAAGGACAAAAACAACACAATTCCAGGGCATGAGGGGAGTGCTCAAACGGTCTACAGAAAAAGGAGGGCAGAGATTAGTACAAGTATATGGGGAAGCAAAAACGAGGATAATACGAGGGGAGGGAGTTGGAGAACTTACTTGTCACGAACTGATTACCAGCCCTGGCTGGGTTGATGAGGAGGTTTGAAATGGGTTGAGTGTGGGCTGGCTGTGGCGCAGGTAGAGGAGGAAAGTCGGAGTCTAGATGGAGATGAACCTCAGAGGAAACAGGGCTGACGATTGGAGAAGCGAGGCAGACTGTAGGAAGGAATGCAGGCAAGGAACGATCTTCACACATTCGTTGAGTTGAACGTATATCATTCAGCACATTACTCCGACACCAGTTGTCTGCCGTGCAGCTCCTTAAAAAGCTTCCAGCTGATGACGCCTGATGTTTCGCAGGTGTGCCGGGGATCCCGCAGATCACAGCCACACCCTTCTGTTCTGCAAAAGTGAAAGTGACAGCCCAGCAACAGCATGCAACTCTGGCTTTTAATAATGCATGGTCAGGAGCTTCCTAGTCTTGATGTCAGTGGCTTCTATCTCCTCCTTTGGCCAGCTTATTATCCCAGCATGGTACCTGATCACGGGCAGGTACTGTGATCAGGTACCGTGTTGATAGGATCTGGTTTATCAACATGGGGTTTTGTTAGACCAGATCCTGTTCTTACCGTTCAGCTGACTCCTCAGGACTTGCCTGACCCTCTGCAGGTACTTGGTGGTTGCAGCTTTCCTAGGGGCTTCTTTATGGTTCCCATTGCCTGTGGGATCCCCAGGTACTTGTAGCTGTCCTCTGTGTCTGCGATGTTGCCTTCTGGTAGTTGGGTCCATTCAATTCTGACTACCTTTCCTGTCTTTGTTATCATCCAATTACACTTCTCCCGTTCGAACGACATTCTGTTGTCATTGCTGTATATCCTGGTGGTGTGGATCAGTGAATTGATGTCTCGTTCACTCTTGGCATACAGCTTGATGTCATCCATGTACAGGAGGTGGCTGACGATTGGCCCATTCCATAGTTGGTATCCGTAGCTAGAGTCATGGTCCAGGTGAGTGCTGGCTTTTCCCACTGTGCTGGTGTTTCCACCTCTGGGCGGAGCTGCTGCATCACCACTGACAGGCTTCACCTGGGACTAATTTGGGCCGCCGGCTTCTTAAGACCAGTACTCACAATCATCACCGCCAGAATGTCTGCTACCGATTGTTAGTGTAGGCCATCACAGTTTCATGTCAGCATTTCATAGTGTTGCTAGTACTTACCTGAATTATCCTCTCCGCTCACAGTGATTCTCCAAACGCCACTTACCTCCCTGCCCAACTCTTGGAGAAAGCCTGCATCATAGCTCTGGATTTCTCACTCAGCTCACCCGGACCACCTGCCCCTCTCCACGCTTCACCCCCACCTGCTAAAAGTAAGACTGTTTCACATTTGTCTGTTTCCTTCTGGATAAAACACCTGGATTCCCCGCTTGACACCTGTTTCTCTCATTACAGTAACTCTAAACTCCTTGGCTCCGTTCCCCTGCTTAGTCTCCCAGTTTCCAGTCATCACGGGGTTCCTGTACCAGCAGTTATCCGGCCTAGTCTTGCAGTCTCGGCTGACTGCTCGGTCTACCAGTAGCTGGTGTTTTGTGCCTCTGGTATTCTTGCCAATCCCTTTTTGTGCCCCACTCATGTATTGACCCATGTCCCTCTTCATCTTAGCCACTATGATGCCTGACAGGAGCTTCCATGTGCTACTGAGACAGGTTATTGGCCGGTAGTTGGACGGGACCGGTCCCTTCTCGGGGTCCTTGGGTATCAGGACTGTCCGGCCTTCAGTAAGCCATTCTGGGTGTCTCTTATCAACTAGCAGCTGTTTCATTTGTACTGCCAGATGCTCATGGAGTGCTGTCAGCTTCTTAAACTGGTAAGCGTGAACCATGTCAGGGCCTGGTGCTGTCGTGCTCTTCATACCGGAGACCATTCTTGGATGTCTGCCACTGTGATGGTTACTGGACCCTGTTCAAAGAGGTTGCTGTGCTCTTAGATCCACTAACCACTGAGCATTGCTGTTATGGGTTGCATCCTCCCATATGCTCTTCCAGTGTTGCTCAGTCTCCAGCCTTGGTACACCATGGATGGTTCTGTGGAGAACAGCTGGTTTATTCTCCTTCTTTTGATCTTTTGATGGATGCTCAATCATCTAGGGTAAGTAAATCCCCAAAACCCATTGTGGCCAATTTATACATGGAAGAAGTGGAGAAGAGGGCTTTGCTATCCTACCCTGGAACACCACCAAGTCATCGGTTCAGGTATGTGGATGACACCTGGGTGAAAATCAAATCTCAGGACGTGCCATAATTCACGGATCACATTAACTCGTTGGACCAACACATCAAATTCATCAGGGAGGATATGAAAAGTGGCAGGTTAGCCTTCTTAGACTGTGAGATTTCCATCAGTAATGGGGGACATCTAAAAGCTGACGTGTACCGTAAACCTACGCATACGGATCAGTATCTAAGCTTTGACTCTCATCATCCACTGGAGCACAAAGTGGGTGTCATCAGGACGCTACAACACAGAGCGAACACCATCCCCACTGACACAGCGGCCAGGGAGGCAGAAGAACGGCACATCAAGAAGGCCCTGAGTAAATGTGGTTATCCCAGCTGGACTTTTGTCAAAGCTGGGAAGGCCATTTTTGCACCTTTCTGCAACTCGGATAGTTGACTAACCTCCCTCCATGCTACCTTGATCTTGGTCTTTAGTCTCCTTGTAATGGAGAGTACTGCTCCTTTGTGACTATTGAACTTGTAGCCAAGCCATGATCCTAACTTTCAGGTCAGTTCCTCTCACAGCTGTATAAATACATATGAATCCAATATAGTCGATTTTATAATCAATAAAACTCTTTTTTTTAATATCTTGCTGCATTTTGTATAAGTTCATACTTAATATTTAAAAAACAAAACACAAAAGCTATTCTATTACACTTGGATGCAAAAAATACACTGCATCCAAAATATTTCAGTTCAGCAATACTGATCTTTTTACTGAAACTTTTAGCAGAACTGAAGTATTTAAAGTAATATTCAAAAAGTAATTTAAAATGCAATTTTGTGCAGATTTCAAAAACTCGGTTCTTAAAAAAAAGTGCAATATCAGCACAAAATAATGTTTATATTCAACAGCTTAAAAAAATAACATGTTGTATAATGGAGCCTTTTATACTTAAAGCTGAACATAAACAGACATCCAGAGTGGAAAGCAGTGCAAATAAATGCAAACATGCTTCATGACACTTACCTTTGATCAGGATGGATGTCAGTGTGAGCTGTTTCTATCACATTTATCCTCAGACTGAATTTTGTGTCATTTCTATACAAAACTTAACACAAGTATGAAAAAAAGCGTTTTTCATAATTTTTTTGGAACCACAAAACTGTTTAGTCAGGTGTCATGGCGGGGTGGGTGTCCCTCGCGGAATTTGTTTCCCCTGTGTCGGGAGCACATGCTGGGCTCTTCAAATCACGGACAAACAGTATCCAACATTCTTGATTTTTAGTTCACTAACACTTCTTATAACGACTAACGAGGAGGTTTTAGCTCTTTATACAGTAAAGTTACAGGAGGATCAAAACTATTATCAGGCAAAATGTCCTTTGTTTGTTAAAATAACCCCGTCCGATACCACGTGAGAACAACAAATATATAATTTTCTGTTGTATGTAATGGTAATATAACGACACTCATTTTTCACTTTCTCTCAAAACTAAAACATCACAACTTCTAGTTGTCTGTAATGGAGGTGGGGTAAACTGGATCCGCACTCCGTGCCCACATGCTCGCAATGCAGGGGGAACAAATTTTGTCGGGAATGCCTAACTTGGCACAACTGCTGGTTTGGCAGCGCGTAGCGAGGCTCCAGAGGCTTTCAGTGTGAACTCCAGTCCGCCGACAGGTCTCGCACGCAACATCCGCTCTATCACGTGACGCATACTGCTCCGACATGCTAACCTGGGTTACACCATGTGTCAAGGTGTGTGAGGTGCTTTTGTGATATTTAATGGATCAGATAACATTTTTTTTTCTCTTCGATTTCCGATCCAGTAATTTAGGTCAGACCGAGTATCTGTATTGGACCGATGGACCGATACAGATACTGTATATCGGATTGATCATCCCATATATATGTATATATATATATACATATATATATAGATAGATAGAGAGATAGAGAGATAGATACATATATTCAAAATTTCAATAAATTTTTCCTTGACTTTCATTCCACATATTTGAGTTTTAAAATAATACATGAAAGTTTCATTATATTCAGACTTTTATTCCATATATTCCAAGTTTTTTCAAACAGCCAACCAATTTGAGACGTTGATTTTAATATATACAATAATTGCCTAAACAGCATTCTATTGAGTTACAGATGAGAAGTAGCAACTCAATCAGTGCCTGGAACAATGGCTGTTTAATAAGCTAACCGAAAGTGGAGGCGAGTGAATGTGTGACAGTGAGGTAAGCGGGAAGGGAGAGAAGGATGAGGACAAGGGATGATGCTCATATGAAATAGAGCAAAGCCCATCACAAAGCACTAAGAGGCGAGTCAGCACAGCTGCCATCCATATTTTGTTTAGGATTTGTATTTTTTCCTGCACCACACTGCATCTTTTTTTCTTCATTTCACTCTGTGAAACATATAAAGCACACTCCCACTTGGACCTCATTCACCAGCCAAAGGCATTTATCTATGAGTCTTCTCACACATTTGCATCAGAATTACCTCCAGAGGTACTGATGTTAAACTCTGAAACCACTGATTCTGTGGATCACTTAAGCCCTAAGCTTATCTGGGTTATTATAATTTTTGGAGGGATTTATAAAATCACATTTCATGAGGGAATATTGAACCACAGACCATTCCCAAGGTGTTATTTCCAACATGCACGCACAGACACACACTTGTTTACCTATTTGGTGGCTTGGCATTGTAGACTGAAGCACGTATCCTCCTGCAAATCCGCTTTAGCTCCATTATGGATACCTCTGTAAATTGCCTCATTGCATATCAGGCTCAAAGTTTAGAAAGTTGATGAACTTTAATTTGGAGAGTAGAAGCAGAAAAAGGGAGTGAACAAATTAAATAGGTCAAACAGGCAAGGACGCTGTCATTTTATTTATTTTGGTTAATTTATCTTACGTTCATTCTTATAAAGTTTTAGCCTATTTGGAACATGCAGATGGATAAAGCATATAACCTGTTAACGTTTGCTGGAAAACACACAATCAACACAGTTTTGGAAACTTCTTGACAAATGTTTTTTTCTTTGTGTGGACTGGAGTACAAGTCCTTGTGCACATTTCTCAATCATAACTTGTGCTTGTAAATCATACACATTTGTTGGCCTTTGAGACATCATATAATTAGGATTAGTTTGAATTTCAGAAACATGCTGGAGAAGCATAGTGTTGGGAACTAGAGGTTTCCTTTCGCATCGGGTCTGTTTGCATTTTTAAGGTTTTACAAATGAGAAAATAAATAAAAAGGAGAAGCAGTGAACTCAATGCTTCCCTAAACAACACCAATGCGACTTTATAATCTTTCATCTGCAAAATATCATCGAGCTTCTGAACATTTGCGTATTTGGCACGTGATTAAAATGAGTCTAACTGTTTGCTTTAATACATGTTAATTGGTGGATATTATGAGACTAAAACTGAACAGTACATCCAAATTCAAACAAATCAAATGCACATATGTGCATTCTTACTGTCAACAAGATAAAGAATATTTCAAGCTGCAGGAAGTGAAGGGGTTGAAATGGGTGAGCAAGTTGAAGGTTTTGCGTCACCATCTACCACATCCCCAGCCCGCGAACAAGATAAGGCAGCAGGTGTCTCAGTTTGTGTTCAGGAAGTTCATATCGCGATCATAACGTGTTCGCTTGCAGTGACTCTGGGCAAAGAGAAATAAAAGCTTCTTGTAAGTCAGTGTTTCATTTTTTCACTTGGTGGTTAAAACGATATGTAAAAGCATTTTTCCATTCTGCACATATAGTTTCTTGGAGAATATGACAGATAAATGGTTACTCTGTAAACTATTGTGCAAGTCCACAATTTGAACTTTAATTTGACTCAAGGAAGGTGCATGAAGGAAAGGAAAGAGGCACTTAGACCGGCTGTCTTTAGAAAAAGTGCAGAATCGTTAATGGGCGTCATATGTTTTCCTGCGTTTTGTGAGGCGTCTCGACTCATTTTCACTTGAATGCGGATTGCCTGTTTGTCTTTTCAGAGACAGGCAATTCACATTTTGCCAGCTTTTATGCAAACTCAACTAAACTGAGTGTTTTTCCCTTTGAATTGTACCCTTTTATGGTCGTAACAGTGCTAGAAAGGCTAGCAATGTTGCCCCAGAGGGCCCACAGCCTCCTATCGTTTGTACGCTGTAATGTCCAGAAAGCAGCACACGTCTCTGTCTGGTTGTTTTTAGAAGCTCTGCATCTTTTCTTTTTTTTATGGTGATGGGAGGATGCTCCCTGTTGAGTATTGTGCTTTTAATTACTTGAAAGTTCTTATTTGATAAAAATGCATGTTAGTTTCCTGAGATGACGATGATGATGATGATGATGATGATGATGATGATGACGACGACAACAAGAACAGTGACCACACATTTCGTTTTAGGCACCTTTCAAAACACTCAAGGCCACAGCTGAAAACAAAAAAAACTATCTGTCAATAAAACAATGTAACAATGTAGAATATCACTGAGAACAGAAGATTTAAGTGAATAAGTGAGTTTAAAAAGGTCCATCTGAGACAGGATTTGGAAGTTGAGACAGAGTCAGTATTCCAGATGTTTGGTAAGAGAGCATTCCAGAGGCAAGGAGCAGAAGATCTGAAGGTTCTACACTCCATGACCGTCAAACAGGGGGACAGAGAAAAGAAGAAGATCTGTGTGTACAAAGGGTGTGCTGACATGCAGAAAGAGGTACTGGGAGCAAGCTTATGGATGCTTTTAAAGGAAGGAGCCGAATCTTAAACTCAATAAAATACTGAACTGGAGCCAACGAAGCTGCTGAAGTAGGAGCGTGACGTGACTAATGGAAGGACTTCTGGTGATGATGTGAGCAGCATAACACTGGACCAACTGATGTTTATGCACGGGGGCAAAACCAAAATAAAGAAAAGGACAGTAATCAATGCAGTACGAAGGAACCTTGATCATTGTTCAATCTGAGAAAGCTGCAGGAGAATAAAGATTTGATCTTCTGGAGGCAAACATGGAGGGCGGTGGGTGGTAGTGGTGGTGGGTTTAGTAGACATGTAGAGCTGGGTGTCATCAGCATAACAATGGAAACCAAGTCAAATGTAGTTCAGTTAATGCAAAACATATGTTTTATGTTAACAATGTTGTAACATTATTTTGGAAAGGTGCATTTTAAATAAAGTTCATGCTGACGATTCTTTATTATAAGAATCATTGTTTTGTTTATTGTTGCTAGTTTTTGGTTGTTTATTTGCATATTTGCAAGATTGCAAAAAACAAACTACGACTACCAAACTACACGATATTATGACTGGAAACTGCTTATTGTCCCAGGTTGGTAACATGACAATACTGTGACATCTTCCTTAATGCTGGGGTGCAGCCATTAACCCAACCACAATTCACTTCATTTTAAAATGCGTGTTTCATTGTTATTGTTGTTTTCTTTGTTGTTAGTGTTATTCAGTCTTCCACATCGATGGCATTATTTTGGTCAAATAAACTGATATGAGCACAGAATGTTCTTCAGCAAGTGAGAGTCAATGTACTGCTCAGCTGTACGACGTCACACATCAGAAAACCTTATTAGAACTGTTCAATACACTCCACAGCCATCAGCTGGGCTGCTACGGTTATCACCAGTGATGGTGAGACCACATATCTGCATCATGTGAACTTTGCACTCAGTTTGTAGCTGAACTGTTTAAACTGCCTGATATGATGGCGCTGTGTGAGGCAGGCAGGCTGGGACCCCAAACACTCAAAGGGAGCCTTGTTGCTGGGTTTACAGATGACAAACACAAACTGTGACAGCACCAGGTGGGCACAACACACAGCACTGAGGGAGATCATGAAATGCAGACAGTATATAGACACAGGGAGTCGGGGCACAGAGGAAATACCTTGGGAACACAGCTGGACAAACCTGAACATAACGCACACAGGACAAGTGACTACCACAATAAAACAGGAAGTACAGGAAACAGACACTGAGACGCAGACTAAGGTCGTGTCCAAATTCATGGGCTGCATCCTCCTGAGGACCCGGCCTTCGCGGTCTACGTGGGCCGGGTCCTCAGAAGGTCGCGTAGGCTGGAAGTAAACAGCTGTGAAATTGGACGGTCTAGCCTTCTGATTAACGTCACCGCTGTCTCGGTGGAGTTGAATAAACTCGGCCGCCTGCTCCTTGCTATCTAAAATATAACAGGACGCTGGCGTAAATTCTCGACCATCTCACACTTCTGTTTAATCGGTTTTCTGTTTGACGTTTATTCAGCTGTGTGAAAACCACCTGGGGGATTAATAAAGTTTTATTTTATCTAATCTAATCTAATATCTTTAATCTCAGCCAAATCGATTTACTCATGAACAAATAAAACACTGAAAAAAGCCAAACAATATCCTTTTTAGGTTGTCTAAGTGACTTATATATTACGTTTAACCTGAGTAGCGAAAGTCCGCGGTGATCTGAAAATGATGTGCCGGGAGTTGTGCCGTTCTCGGCGGCTTCAGTGACGCTCGAGCTCTCGGCTAGCTATCGAGCTGGTGGGTAACAGATGTCTCCGAAAACGTCGAAGCACTTTTGCAAATATGCGATACCTTGATAAACCGAGCAGATATTTGAAGTTTACACAGCTACATTCTCGCCTGAAAATATGTTAAAAGTTTATTTTGTGACCCAGAAAGATTAATAAAAGTAATTTTAAAACTTAGTAGCGGCCGCCATTGCCGGAAACTGGAGTTTGGCTGGGCCGCGCTATGAATTCTGGGATATGGTGGGCCACGAAGGACACAGCCGACCCATCCTTCAAATTCGGGGAAAAGGAGGACGCATTTGTCGGCCGCATTTGGAGGAGTCTACGAATTTGGACAGCCTTCGGCACATCGCTGTGACGTAATCGGTCTGCAAATGCGGCCTCAGGAGGATGCAGCACATGAATTTGGACATGACCTAAGACACACAACTCGACATAGGGAGACAATAGCACAGACATGGCAGACAAGCATTACAGAGCTGAAAGACAGGGAGCTAGAGAGAGAGGGCGAGAGACAGAGAGCTGACATTCATAAAAAGACACAGACTACACAGCGGACAGCAGGAGAGACTGGACACGAAAAGGAACCAAACTAAATGAACTAAGACCCAGCACCAGGGCTCTCAGACAAACACGACCATGATCATGACACCTAACATACAAGCCGACTGCATTCGACATTTGTGTCCTTACTTCCACCTCTGGCAGAGTCTTAGAAAACTTTAGGATGAATGGTGAATCCAGCCTTACAATCACTGCACATAAGTAGAAAAAGCATTAATGAACCTGATTCTAACCTGTGATTAACGCCTAGTTGTCTTTATTTTATGTTCCATTTCACATTGAACCTAGAGAAAACATTTATTTTTAGTAGTTGTAATTACTGCTCCAGGTTAATTGCTTTTTCTAACAATAAAAACTTTAATGATTATCTTCCTCCGTATCACAGAGTCCAGGTAGAGGCGTGCATCTTATCATTTCCATGTTGAGCTCCTAGTATGTATGGGATGACACTTGCCATCACACTTTACTGACGTGTATGACACAAAGGAGGTAAGCCTAGCCTTTCCGACGCATCGCCTAGCAGCCCATCGTATCCCATACTCCTCTGCTCTCTCGTCCAATTAAAAATGCATCAAGGAGTGGATTAGATGCATGGTCCTAGCTCTACTGATCCAGACTGTGAAACTGTCACAGGAATGGATAGGTTAAGGGGTGGGGGGTGGACAGACAGACTGGATGGAGGGAAGAAGAGGGATGGATAGGTAGCCCCCCCCTCACAAATCCTTCCTTTTTACTTCTTCTGTCACTTCTGAGCCCTCCCCCACCCTCACACTCAGTCACGTCTTTTATTTACGGTTCCTCCCTCAGTGGATTCATTCCTCACCTGTCTGTGGGCTTGAGTTTCCTGCAGCTTCCCTCCCATTCATTCTTGCATCCCCCCACTCTTACTCTCCAGCTGTTTGCCTCTATGGCTCACTTTGCCTACCGCTGATCTGCCTACATGTAATCCATCTTGTCCTTTTTTGCCATAAAAAACCATTTGGCTGTTAGAGTAAATCAGACTGAGGGGGAAACACGTATGACAGATGTAAAGGATACACTTATGTATGTGGCACACTGTGAATCTGAGAAAACCTCTAAAATGTATGAAATTTGATCTGAAGTGTAACATGACATCCTGACCCTAGACTGTGAGGTAAAGGGCTAAAGCCCCATGCGTTCAGTGTGACCATTCCTTTCTAAAAGATGTGTTCTTGTTGTTGTTGAATAGCACAAGCTGATCAAATGTATCCTGATCAGCCAAGAAACCAGTATTATATCGTGTCCCCAGTGTACACGAGCCCAATGGGAATATCCTACAGTGTTTGGCATCGTGGAGTTTTGGAGGTCAGTGCCTCATAGATAGGTGGGCGATATTTATCCAAATACAGTGGCTGCAAAAGTATTCGGCCCCCTTGAACTTTTCCACATTTTGTCACATTACAGCCACAAACATGCATCAATGTTATTGGAATTCCAGGTGAAAGACCAATACAAAGTGGTGTACACGTGAGAAGTGGAACGAAAATCATACATGATTCATTTGTTACAAATAAATAATCTGTGGCAAGATCTGAAAACTGCTGTTCACAAACGCTGTCCATCTAATCTGACTGAGCTGGGCAAGGATTTCAGTCTGTAGATGTGCAAAGCTGGTAGAGACATACCCTAAAAGACTGGCAGCTGTAACTGCAGCAAAAGGTGGTTCTACAAAGTATTGACTCAGGGGGCTGAATAATTACGCACACCCCACTTTGCAGTTATTTATTTGTAAAAAATGTTTGGAATCATGTATGATTTTCGTTCCACTTCTCACGTGTGCACCACTTTGTATTGGTCTTTCACCTGGAATTCCAATAAAATTGATTCATGTTTGTGGCTGTAATGTGACAAAATGTGGAAAAGTTCAAGGGGGCCGAATACTTTTGGAAGCCACTGTAAGTTTCATAAAAATCCCAACCCTATGTTTCCCTGCAGAACAGTCTGTTACTGACTTCACCTCAGTATCAACGTTTGGATCAACTATTCTTTTAGTTTGTATGGAATCCTTTCAAAGGGCAGACTAGAGCAATGCAGTAAACTGCTCCTCATCATTGATTGATCCAAACTCCCTGTAAACAGGCCTGAACAGCAGGTGAGTGATTCTGTGCTCAGAGCTGAGCTGATCTCTCAGTGTGTCTGTTAATATTAAGACTGTCCCGTCTCTTTGACATCACACAGAGACAGAAGTAGAAAAACTGTTTGGAGCTGGACCCAAACAAGCTCAGGCTCTTGGCTGATGACCATTATCGGACCACACTGCTCGATACTCTGTAGTATGTGTACAGTGGTGTGCTGCTCATATTAAACACAGCCAAACAAGAAATGACCAGAAAAGACAAAAGTGTCAAAAAATAAGACACAGTGTACCTCAAACACACTTCTGATTTCATTAAAGTGCTTTTTCTGTGTTTGTTTTTAGTCCGTCCATTTTCTGCTGCTGACTCAGGTGACAGTCCTGTTTCTTCTGTTTATTAATATTATTTATAATAGTTCCACTCTTAGACATTCACTAATATCTCGTAAGTATAAAGCTGATACGTGATCAGAAGAGTGAAAGAACGGGTCTCTGGAAATGATCCGATTGAACTTTAGCCAGTTTCTGGAACGTATCCAGCTCAGCAGGTGATTATCAATCGCTTTCTAAAGATCCTTACATTTGTGTCTCAGTGATGGATGCTGGATCTCTCCCAGTGTACGTAAACAGTGACCATTCAGCTTGATTTTAAATTCTGAGAAGCGGACAAAGTTGGGAGACAAATCGTTCCTCTGGACTCGTCGTTGGGCTCAATCATAAGCAGACCCAGCTCTCATGACTGCATTTGGAAACAGTTAATGGTTTTTCGAGAGTACCTTTAAGATTCCTGTTGAAATCAAAAGTCTCACAATGTGAGTTGTCAGAATTAAACTTCACAGAGTGATCTAAAAATAGAAGCCAGACTTTCTCTTTCCCCTAAATAATAAATATAAAGTGACTGGAGGCAACGCTAATTAAAGCGTATGATGCCTGGACATCCCGACAAAATGCTCCAGAATAGAATGAAATAAAATGAGTCAAATTTTCAGTTTTTTTAATGTATATATAATTTAAAGTATATGCTGTTTGCAGCTGGAAGACATAATAGATGTCTTTCAGAGTTTCTTTTTTTCTAGGTGTTTGCCATCTACAACTCACCTCATGAACCTTTTATATATGTGTGCTCATACTTGAGCGAATTGTATTTCATCATCTCATCAGCGTCATTTTCAGAGAAGAAAAACCCAACAGGTTAACACCCTCAGTGGGAAAGCATTCAGTCAGTATCCAGAGGAAAGCAGCTTGTGATGCTCGGTGGTGCTTCTCCTTCAGAGGAGGAGGGTGGTGTCTGCATATGTTACACATACTGCCTTTCTCCACCAAACGATTAAACCAGGGTTTTAGTCGGACCGAGCCAACGGCGGGGTAAAGCGGTAACTCCACCCCTCTCAACGCACGCTCACCGCCTTTGACATTCGCTCTGTGCTCCTACGCCATCAGGTCCCAGCTCTAAGGAATTTACATCTCTTTGAATGTGACGCTTAGAAAAAAAGAGCAGGGAAGAAGGAAGAGGAGGAAAAAAGAAGATAGGGAGGGCAGCGGAGGAAGCAGGTGATGGAAGGAAGGAGGAAGGAGGCTTTGGTGTGTGTGTTTGGGGGGCTGGTGAGGGTGTGTGTTCGGGGGAGGGGGGTTGGGGGACTAGATTAAATTTTGCCGTCTAGAAAATGAGAAAAAAGGGCCCCCTCTATCTCTGGGAGTCTACTGGGGAGATCTTTATTCTGATTCTTGTTAGAATTGTTTATCACTGTGACAGAGCAGGCTGGGGTGGAGATAAAGGCAGTGCTCCATCACAGCGCTGACAGTGGTAGGACACGCGCTGGAATGAAAGGAGCCAGGGAAATATTATTAATAGATGCTGACTTGATTTGCCTCGATTGCACGTCAAGAAGTGGGGGCCAGGGCTTGATTGCAGCCCTATGAAGTTCTGTCCAAAAGGGAAGCTATTTTTCATTAAGTGATAGAAGTCTTCCCTCTCTCTGTCTCCTCTCCCCTTGCTTTCCAAGGAGCTGATAACATATGCAGTTTATTCTAAGCATGCTGATTTGTGTCAGTGCAGCAGAGAAGAAGACGAGTGGATGGAGGAGAAATCGGTAAGGAAAAACCGAGGCCTTATCTCACCTTTCACCGTAGAAGCCATCCTGCTGGTGCGATGCTATTTTTTGGTAAAAGAGGTAAGAACCCCGGCGTGGACAATCGGCCTATCACGGGCATCTGTAAAGCCACGCAGAGCTGCAGCACTCCCCTCCATCCCTCTCCCTCTTCTGACAACAGATAAAAAAGAAGTCTATAAAATGTGATTACACAGGCAACATGTTCATGGGCACAGATACGCCGGGGCACACTTTATTTTTAGAGTGTTGCATTACTAATGGATATACAGGAAGATGAGGATTTACACCCGCCCACGTACAATGCAGGCAGATATGAGCGCGCAGAGTCTATGCATCACATTTATGTGCAAAGCATAAAACAAGCCTCCCCTCCCCCCATCTCCTCCCCATCACCCCATCACTAAAAAAAGAAACAGAGAAAAGAAAGAAACTGATTCAAAAAAGGATGAAATGCAGCTTTTTTTCGGCGTGTCTGCCATGCGGCGCAAACTTCTGAATTTAGGATGTTCGGTGCAAGTTTGCTTTTCGTCTGTGTGTGTGTGTGTGTGTGTGTGTGTGTGTGTGTGTGTGTGTGAACATTTCCAGGCTGGAGGACGGCAAGAACCAAGAGAAAACGCACCTCTAACCTGCTCCTGCTGGACTGCAGAGCTGACGGAGGAGTGTGTGTGTGTGTGTGTGTGTGTGTGTGTGTGCTGCACAGACAGATGGAGCAGCCTGCAGCAGGGTGAGTTTTTCTTTTAACTTTGGAGTTATCAGAAAGAATAGACTCTCCGCACCTCCGTTCCTCCTCCTGTTTGCCCACATCGCTCTCTTTTTGTCTACTCCTCGCTCCGCTCGCGTGTAATTAAGTCGGCCGCAGATAATTTATGCGCTGATATCTCCATTGGTTGCTGGCATTCCTGCGAAAACCCTCAAAAATGTTTCTTTAATTGGATCCTATTGGCAGCACCCTCTTTGCCTTCTAACATTTACCATATGAAATTTTTAGATTGGTAAATATTTCCTCCAGTGGATCATCATATTGGGTTGCGTTTCCCCCTGATGCTGACATTTGCTGATAGTTTCATGTCGTTTTCAACATTGGACCATTTCCTTTCATTTTCTTCTATATGTTATGATTGTCTGCAGGTGACGTGGAGAAGAAAACAGATGAAATTAGCAGTGAAGAGAAAGCTAAATGTCAGAATGTTCTGTGTTCTTTCAAAGCAATTATTCCTTAATGAAATAAAGCTGCACTGCTGGGTAAAATAACAAATGTTGACTGGTGATGTTTAAAGCTGTGTGTGTGTGTGTGTGTGTGTTTGCACAGGAGTGTGGGATTTCACTTAGCCCATTTAAATCTGAACTAATTCACTAAGAGCTCAAATGGGCTTGTTCTGCTAACTGAGGTCAACAGTTTCAAACGAGCTATTAAACGGCTCCTGTAAGTGACAAATCTTGGAGTGCAATTTGAGAGCCTCTTAAGGCGCCACTTTCTCTCCCCTGCACCCTAATAACTTTGCCAGATATGTGAGAACGCTATTAATTACGCCACTTAATGCCTCCGTGCCACACCCCGCACTCAGAGGAGCTTGACTTATTTCCTTTTCCGATCCTCTGAAGTCGGTGGCGACTTCACCCAGAACAATGGGCGAATATTCATCTAATGTCTCGTTCCATTTTTCCCAGGATCCACCCCCCCGTCCTGTCCTTCCTCCGATTCCTCACATTAAAATATGTCTGCCTGAATTGCAGCAGACACATCTGCATATTTGGTTTTCTGTAAAATTTCTGATTGCTCCTTCCATTAACTGTGACAGTGTGTGTTAAGGCTGCGTGGCTTATAGGATATCTCTGTGTCTCAGCGCTGAGCACAATGAATAATTGAACTGGCTTTGCTGTGATGAAGAAAGAGGAAGATGTATCAATTATGTTGGATTTTGTAAGCCAGATAATGCCCCCCCCCCCCCCCCCCCCAAAAAAAAAAAATAAATAAATAAAACTAACATAAAATAAAAAAAATTTTTATCTCTACATTGTGCCACATGTAGAGACCAGCGGTGTGTGTGTGTGTGTGTGTGTGTGTGTGTGTATTTTCTGTTTTCTTCTCTCTCTTTGGTACCTGCAGAACGACGTGCTCGTGTGTGTCATTGCTGTTCCTGGTCAATTTACAACGCAGCTCTATTAAGACAATTTGCCCCTAAGAAGATCCCATTAGATCTGGAAATGGCTCAACTCTGCGAGCAGTGTTTCTCCAGCATCTGGTTATTAGCACGCTGCATTCATTATGTGTTATTGTGGCCTCCCCTCTGTGATCAAAAGTGGAATCTGGGTGTAATTCTATCAGCCAGCACAGAGAATATTTAGAGAATATTATTAAATATTATTAAACCAAATCTCTTTAGGAGCTGCTTTCAGACAGAATCTACACTGTCACATATGTGAGTCTAATGCAACTTAAACCAGTGCACAGAAATAACGACACACTCATTTTGAGGCCTTTAAATCCTCCAACAGCAGCCCGTGTGGCTCTACCACAGACAGGAAGTGGGCGGGATCAACAGGACGGGATTTTCTACTTCCAGGTGAGCCAATGCTCATTAACAGGTGTGGTCAGTTTTATCAGTGAAACGACTTGATGAAAATATTTCAAATAAAAAAGACAAAAAACATTTTAGTGTCAGAGGTGGCAGAAAGAGACGGTAAACATAGTAGAAGTACAAATACAAATGCTTGTGTTAGAAATACTCTGACGGAGTCTCTGAAGTGTACTAAGTGTATAAGAGTAAAAAGGTCATTTCCACCAGTGAATCTTTGTGTCAAGCTCGCTGAACCTGACGAGGAAACACAAACCGCATTTCAGCAGTTCTAATGAATGGAACATGTCATCTACAAAGCATTTGTACTTGAATAAATTCATTTACTGTGGGAAGTAACAAAGTTATATTAAAATGAAGTAGATAACCTAAACAGAGCTGGAGGGAATGTCTCAGCCTAACACTACAAACTCAGGCTAAGGTCCTCATTTAAAAGGACGATAATGTTAAAAAAGCCAGTGCACTGTTGACATTATGTTATTATCATCTCTCATATATTCTATAAACACATTTTATTTCATCTGTCTTCACTGCACAGAACTGATGAGCAACACTACACAGGTTTACCGTCTCAGAGACAGACCGTCCCTGTTAGAGCGAGTTTGACCTCTCATGGATAACAGTGGGAATGTTTGTGCCCATAATCAGCAAACGTAAAAGTAAAAAATAATGTTGCAACATTTTTAAGAAGCAGAACTGTGAGTGATGTGAAACTAAATGATACGTTTATAAGAAAATGATTCATCAGCCGTACACACACACACACACACAGTCACAACGACAGCTTCTGCTTTAATAAAAGGTGATGAAATGTCAACGCTGTACAAGCAAAGTGCAAACCACTGCTGATCCTGCTGGTTCGTCACAGGCCGCTCTCCCCTGAGCTCACAGGAACTTCTGTAGAAGTGGCATCAAGTTTCCTAAGGTGACCTTTTCTCTGCCGTTCTGGTGAAAGAAAGAGAAACGACATTGTGTGATTGTCGCCGTCCTGAGAAACCACCAGTGACAAAAAACAAAAAGATGAGGAGGTAGCAGAGGAGGAGGAGGAGGAGGAGGGCTTGTTTTTCTGGTTGTTATCTCCTCACTCTGCTGCAGCTGCCTTGCTGCACCGCACAAACACCTGCTGTCCTTCTGCAACACCAAGAGAAAAGTCAATTGCGCTGTGTGATAACCTGGACTCGTGTGTGCAGCGAGGAGAGACACCTTTGGACGTGGTTAAGATACTATGACACCCTTCCTCCCCGTGCTTTGCTCTGCCACTCACTCCATTCCACCGTGTTTACTCACTGTTTGTGATTTTGTTTTTCTGCTTTGCTTTTTTGCCTTTGATCTGCTCAGAAGTGTTTTTGAAACGCTCCCCCTCCCCACCACAAAAGTCCCGTCCTTTATTTTCCTCCAGAGCAGCGTCTTCAGAGGAGTACAAGCGTCCAATTCTGTCACAATTCTCTGTCGCCTTTTTGTGCGCTTGTGCTGGAGTGTGTCTCTGTATGTGGGCTTCTGCAAAACAGCAAGAGAAGCTGACTACACAATAGCTGTGTGACTTTACAATAGCGACTGTGGCATTATCTTGACAGGAACGGAGGCCCCTTTTGTCTGCGGCGGGCACTGGCGGCGAAGGGCTCCGTGTCCAAGAGCGTGGCGTCCCTGCGAAGGACTATGCCCACCACATACGACAGCGCAGGAACGCTCCGTCTGACACTGGCCACGTCTCGCCCTCACAAGTTACGAAGACTAACAGAGAAAGAAAAAGTGGGCGGGTAGGGGCTCATTAGCTGATCCTTGAAGGATCTTCTTGAAGCTCTTCAGATCATTTCTGAGAGCCTTCCAGTGTGTTTCATCTGTGATGCTCCCTGAACATCCTCAGGGTGTCACAGCACAACCTCAGTGACAGAGTAGGAAATGTTTGTGGAGCATCTTCCTCTGGAATGAATCATCAGCGTTTATCACGGCCACAGTGAGACGTTTGTGTCAGTACAGACAGGATGTTCATGCTTTGGTCTAAAATCTGAGAACTTGTTGGTCACCCCACAGATGTAAAGATGCTGTATAAATCTGAGAGGTAGGAATGATAGAAGTGGTTGATTATTACAAACAAGATGATCGCTGCCAAAATCAGAAGTAACGGAGACCTTTGGGCTCTGAGGTGACCTTATTTTGACTTGGTGAAGATTTTACAGCCTGTTCAACTCAAAACCTCCACTTTATATTTTCATGGAGCAGCCCTCCATTCACCTCGGGTTGTGGTGATTTGCTACTGTATGAATGAAAACTCAGTCGATATGACTGTTACATTGATGATACATGTTTATGTCCTGAACTAAGCAGAGCTGCTTGGATATCGAGTGCTCAGCTTTGATAGAGACGTGTTCGTGAGCCAGCCTGTTCTGAAACTATAAATCAAACCAATTAGGGATCTTTTTTAAATTATCTGCCAGGAATTAAATTTAACTTAATTCAGTTTCTTCTCTTTAACTATTAGTGGCACTGATCTGCCTTTTTTTCTTTTAGTTCAATAGACACTGAGAATGAGAAACAATCGTGGACAAAAACAGTTTTTACTGGACACATTCAACCTTCTGTAGATCTGGATGTACAGATGAAAGCCAAAACCAGGGTGTGACATAGATGTGCTGGTGAATGCATGCACTCACACACCCAGGGCGTTTGACTGCACGTAGCTCACAGTGTGCTCGCAGAGACTACAAAGAACAAACTGCAGGAAGGAAAGAACGCCGGCGAATGAAAATAATAAAGACAGACAACGATTAAAGGCTGAGATGCAGCAATTATTTACAGCATGTGTAAAAATAGAAATTAACAGAGTCTACACGCCAGTTAAACTGTTCCTTAGTAAAGTCGACTCAGGGTTGTGATCTGGTTTGTACCACATTACAAATTCTTTCAGATTTTTTTCCTTTTACTTGGTGTCATGATTATCAGACGGCTAACTGTCAGGCTGTGTGTATCTTAAGTTCCCTTGTTTGCTGTGTGTTCTTCAGGTCCAGTACGGGGAAAAACAAAGGTAAGTTATTTATGACATTTTACACATTTCAGATGTTCTTATAATCCCATCTGATCTGATGGTTGTCTGTCTGCGGCCGCCGCTCCCGTCTCTCTCTCCGTGTGGATGTAGTCCGTATAATCCCAGTGCCCAGCTCACCGGAGTCATTGTGCTTCTAAGTGGATAAAGCAACACGGGCTGGATTTTGCATGGTATTAGCAGACCACGAACCAATGACCAGTAAGTGGATTGTGAACTTGCAGGGACCCCTGAAGGACTGCAGATAAAAGTGTGGGATTGTAACACCTCACATGATTACGTGTCTGGATTTGACTTCAGAATCAAAACATTCCCCAGAAGCTGGAATGACCCCCATATTACGTGGAGGGAGCGGCGCATCTCCGCCGGCCTCTCAGCTGTCACCTCTCCTCCTCTCCAGCAGCTGTCAGTCACTGCCATGGCTGCTTTGACTGGTTTAACGCTTCTGCTGATTGATGCCACAGTTTAGCTGGATTATAGGCTCTAATCCAGCACTTTCCCTCTCTCTCTCTCTCAGTGAAAGTAATACATGTGAAAATTACTCAGAACAGCACTGACACTTCTTTGAGAAGCAGAGCTGTGCAGAGAGCGAAATGGAGTACCTGCTGTGTCCACCGGGGGAGCTGTTCTCTATGAAACAAGCCCCACTGCACGGAGCAGACCTCGTCTGAATGCTGCAGGCTTCGGATGTCAGCGCGTTTAGTGCTGTGGCAAGACAATAGATACTCTGACCACAAACTCATTCATTCACATTATCTGCAAATTACTACAAAAATAATCATCAAGCTTGGAATGTTATTCTTAACAGTTAGGATTAATTATAAATCATATTTCAACATGCAGTATTTGTAATTTGCACCAGGAACATAATGTGTTTTTATTGTACTCAGATATTTAATAATGACAGATTTATTTAATTCATGGGATCTGCTCTCCAGGAAAAAAGGAAACTTTATTTATTTATTCATTTTTGCACAAAAACAGAAATGATATTTATGTTTGCAACAAAATGTTTCTGAGAAGGAAACAAATAATAAAAAGAAAAAAATATTATATTTTTCTAAAATAAAATAAAAAAGAAAGACTTTTTTTAATTACCAACAATAATGACTTTAACAGTCGAACTGTACATTTGTTATTTGTTATTTGTTTGAGCACTGATGACAGAATTTTAGGGGACCAACATTTAATTAAGGTGTTCTTGCATATTTGACGTATTTGATTTCACTGCACAGAAGTGTTAAATAAATAGTGCATTTAGAGGTGAACACACATGTCAGGTCTTTATCAGTGTGTTGCCTTTAGAGGGATTTTAAACAGCACACTGGGCTTTTTTATTGACCTGTGATGTTTCTCCTGTTGCTGAGTTCAGTTCATGGCTCACACACACGGACAAAATCAAACTGATTATTAATTAAAGCAACTGTTCATGACGATTCATTCAGAGAACGACTCGTACACCTCTTTTATTAATCGAAACAAAACTTTATTAACAACATTTCAAATGTCCATGAAGTGCACCTGTTTTAGCTCATTAACTGTGTCCATGGTGCACTGAAGTCCTGCTCTACCACAAAAGGATCACATGTGTCATTCTGAACATAACGTCCTCATGCTACAGTCTATTTTTGACGTGCTTATGGAGCCTGTGATTGGCTTCAAATGAACAAGTGACACCAGGACACTGCTGCTGATCACTAAGGTTAGTTACTGGGTGTAAAAATTCAATACAGTATTGATTAACACTTACAGGGTTGTGCGATATATCCAGGGATACATTTAAATCAAGGAGAGCAAGGTCAGGTCGTGGGCTACCGTTTGCATGCTAATTTGCAGTTTTCCTTTTGTTTCCACTTTGTGTGCTTCTGATTATTGCAGGAAAGATGATAAATGATAAACATAAATAAAAATACATTTGGACTGATGCTGTGGAGACTAAAGGACAGCTACAGTCAGATGTGTTTGATGGGGACACAAAGGAAAAGGAAAGATTTTCTGTTGCGTTCTCTGACTTTTGCTGACAAAAGAGGGCAGTATGATGACATTGACAAAGTAAGCAAACTTTTACTGTGACATACACTCTCTGTGTGTGTGTGTGTGTGTGTGTGTGTGTGTGTGTGTGTGTGTGTGTGTGTGAGAGAGAGTCAGTGAGAGAGTGAATGAGAGTGTGAGACAGAGATCGTGAGTAAAAGGTTTTCTCAACGTGTATGTGTGTGGCATTTCTGTGTGTGTGTGCATGCGTATGTGTGTGTGTGTGTGTGCACGTGAGTATGTGTGTGGCATTTCTCATGGCGTGCATGTGTGTGTGTGTGTGTGTGCAGTGCGCTTTTGTCAGTATGCTCGGTGTATGCAATTACTCATTCACGTGGATGCGTGTGAACGACTGCACATGCACAAATACACACGCCCCTTTTACACACACACACACACACACACACACGTTCTCGAGCAGTTGTGGAAACATTAAAGGCCCTTTTAAAGCAAACACGGGAGAATGTGAATGTAAGCGTGCGCAGCAGGGGGAGGTATTTTTTAAACCATCATCACATTGTAGGAAACCAGAAGCCCCGCCTCCCCCAAAAATGAACAGTTGCAAACTTTGTTTTCTTTGCATTATTGGATGCGTTTTATACGATGTTCCCTCAATAAAAAGAAAGGCAGCTTACAGTTACAGTACTGCAGTGTAGCAGGAGAAAAGGAGTCATGTAATTGGCTCTGAAGTGCTAGAAAGCCTTTGACCAGCACAGCCCTGGTTAGCATTCAAAAAACACTTCTCAGGGATGAAAGCCTCATTGAAAGCCAGCCTGCTAATGATAGTATACTCAAACAATCAGGGCAGAGCACACATTGGCCCCTGTCTCGCATAACGACAAACGCCAGTCCCAAACACGATGGCATCGCTGCTGTGTGTTGGAACGTCTCCTGGTGCGCGGTGCCAACTCGGCCCTGCCGCTGCCAAGCATTCTTCAAATTTCATTAGGTAATAGCTCATTCATTACTAAGGCTGGGACTGGGGCTGCAGCCGTCATTAAACCCTGATCAGACGGGATACACACACACGCATACACGAGCTGTAAACACTTTTACTGTAAAACATAATTGTCACAAAGACGTGGCGTGTACTGTGGGCGTGCACGTACTCACTTACCCACACCTAGGCTGATAATTTACTCAACCCTCCCGGACCTCTGGGGCTGTCTTCACCCTGCAGCGAGCACACTTGCTGGGGGCCACCTCTGGGCCTGCAGACGTGTCCAGTGGAGCCCAGGGAGCAAACAGCTGGGCCCATGGGTTCCCCACTTTGGTATGAGAATGCATCTGTGCCCAGTGTGTACACATGCATGACTGACGGTGTCACTGCTAAAGGGATGTGTTTTACATCCACGGTGTTTCATTGTTCATATCGAACCCTGTATTTTACAATGATATAATTCACTCTGAACCACAGAGTGCTTCTATTGTTATCTGGACTGTGGTCAGTGCTCTTTGTGAGGTTTCCTGATAGGCCTGAGGCTGGGATCACACTTGCTACAGCTGCAGAGGCATTCCTGTTATTATCATTTTTATTATTAAACTCTGCTTTGAACACAAAAACACAGAGGTGGACAGTATTTAGGAAGCAAGTGTCACCGAGACAGTCTGTGGCTAAAAAGACACAATCTGCAAATAAATCCCACCAAAAAACTGTTGTTCAAAGACAACACAGTGTGATCTGAAGCTACTTCTGCCAAAGTCCAGAGTCATTAAAGTGTATATGTGCCATCAGAAAGAAGCTTCCATGACAGCGTAACAGGATGAAGTGCATACGTCAGAAACTCTACTGCAGCTGTGGCTCTCTCTGTCCAGTACAGACGCCGTGTGCTTTACAAATCATCAGTTATTGATTATCCTTCATTATGTTGTTTTTCTTAAGGCTACTAGATTTTTGTTGTTATTGATGTTTTTGGGGGGCTGGAGACTTTTGAACTTTGGTCCTCACCTTTAAAATCTTTGTGCTATTCTAAACTATCCAAACTCTCTAACAAATATTTGAACAACTGGACCTGTGCACAACACTGCTACAGTGGGTGTGGGCCATCATTCTTATTTTATTTTTCATTTGTGGAACACAATTTTACCACTTTTCCTTTGTCTTTGAAGGATTTGCTTTTTGATATATTTTCTCGTCTTTGTTTGTAGCTATAAAATGATTTTCAACATGACCAAACTTTGCAGTGGTTTTAAAATGATTTAAAATGAAAACAATTCTTTCTTATGTTGGCAGGTAATCTGTACATCCGTTAATACACTGGGTAAAACCTGAAAATGATGAAGAACCAGACTGTAATAACTAGTTTGCTTGTTAGTGTTGGCTGTAGGATAAAGACTATTCAAGGATTCAAGGAAGCTTTATTGTCATTCACATCAGATGTTTACATGAGGTGGAACAAAATAATGTACACACGGCGCGAAAAGAAACAGAATAACAAACAGATAAAACAAAAAGAAAACAATAAAATAACAATAACAATTAAAAAAACAGAATAACAAGTAATAAAGTAATTCAAATAATTAGAGTGCAACAACCTGAGCACCAGTATGGAGTATAGATAAAGAAATGTAGCTATAAATACTTCAGCAGCAAAAGGGCATGATGAGCAGCATTGGGAAAGTGACGGTGTCAGCGTTGGTGGTGTTGAACCCCAGCCCTCACCCCCAACCAAATATTACAGATGTTACATTTTCATTTTCAGTGTGTATTTCAATTTATTTTAAAAAATGACCAAATAAAATATGTACCAGAAAGTCTTAAATATAATTTAACTTTCTGAGCTGGTATATTAGCTGCGGCTCAGTCTTCTGGCTGTCAGGTCAATACTGATAATTAACCCATGGTTCACTCGTTAACTAAGGACTGAACCATTCTGCAGCTAGCTTGCACACATAGTGGACCGTAGAAGCCAAAGAGCCCTTAGGAGGACATCAGAAAAGGAAACACCTAAAGGAAGGACAGAGACAAACTACTACATTTGTGTTAACATGTAACTTCAGTCTTGCTGCCAAGATAATAAAGCTAATGTTCTTGGCAGCAAGAATAAAATAATGTATATTTGAAGACAGTGTGTGGTACATTGTGACCTGTGGGTTTGAGCATATTTGCTGGTTTGAAAACAGCTATGAACAGTTTGTGAGTGTGTGTGTGTGTGTGTGTGTAAATGCTGGAATAGGCCGAGTGTGATGGTGGAATCACCACAGCCTTTAAACAGATTCAGCACAGGAGACCCCCCAGCCCCCACCCCAGCACACACACACACACACACACACACACACACACACACACACACTGGGTTTCCCCTGAGAGAGCCCTGAGTAATACATCATATTGCTCTTAAAATAGCTATTAACCACAGTTAGGAGAGAGACGGAGAGGAAGGGAGGGGAGAGAGGGAGGGAGGGGGAAATTAAGCAACGTTCACAGAGTCACTCATATAATAACTCACCATTAACCTAAGCACTAAAAGGCACACTGTTTCTTTCTGTTACGTGTGCCTTTAATTGATTCTCATATTCCCTGTGCATGCCAGCGCAGGAAAAACGAGGAGAACGAGGGAGAAACTTGCAGATGAGGCTCGATCCTTTCTTCATCAGAGTGTCTAAACTGGCTCCAGTGTTGCTGAGTGGAGAGCAGATACTCGGCCTAATCCCTCTCAAGTCTGGAGCATCTGAAACCTATTCACAAACTTTGTGTCCTGTGTATCTCCAATTAAAAAGGCCCTGCTGCCAGATAAGTATGGTAATGAGCGAATCCGAGGAAAATTAGATACGCGACACTAATCTTTGGCTGTAAAGAAGGTTAAGGGGAGAGAATTAAGATTAGGATTTAATCCGGCCGTATCGTTATCGTTGCTCAAACTGTCCCGTGCAGTGTGCTGAGGTGAACGTAAGAAAGGAAAAACAAACACCTCTGTGATGAGGTTTGTTCAAGACGCGTGACTGAAATGCCTTCCTTCAAATTAACATAAACATATGCAGATGAGCTCCTAATTAATTGCAAAACGTATTTTTGATTAAATACTCCAAACGTCATGATTCTAATCTTGACCGGGAACGGAGGGGAGAAAAAAAGTTTTAATTAATTTTGCCAGTTAAACCTCATCAACACTTTGAATGGAGTGTAATTAGAACGCCACCCCGTCTTCTTATTTCTCAGCTGCAAAATCAAAAATCAGCCATTGTTATCACATTTGTAATGCAACCAGTATGTGAGATGAGGCCGTGATAAACGAGCAGGGTCCTGATATTCATAGGCAAAGTAAAATAATGCTGCTAATTGGCAGATATTCTAATATTGATTAAATTAGACGGAAAACACTCCTTTCATTAAGGCGCTACGATATAGCCTAATTCCGATCATCTTCTCTGTGTCTCTGGGATTACCAATTAAATGGGCTTTGTGGAAGTTTTTCAAACCGGCGGGCGAGAGGGGCCTCCGTGAAATTACGGCTATAGTTTGCGAGAGTGGAAAGGCAGCCGGCGTGTCTGTTTACCGAGGGCCGTGTTTGTGTGGAAAGTCGTGGTTAATGATGTATTCATCCTCTTGCCGTGGAACTCCAAGCCCAACTCAACGTGTATTGTGCTCAATTATGGGAAGAGGAAGAGCTGATAATGAAAACTAACATGAAGCCCCGGAGTGGATCCAGTTGTGTGTGTGTGTGTGTGGGAGAGAGACTAGCTGGAATAACTGTATCCCTTCTCTTTCATCATACAGACGCAGAAGCCACAACTCCTCACACTTTCTCAAATGAACCTTTCAAAGCCTCCGAAACTTTCAGCCTCCCCCTCCCCCTCCATCTCCACCAAAGCAGCCGTCCACTTAAGGGTATAAGGAGGCTTACGTGGGGATAAAACCCTGCAAGGTGCTCGAGGTGAGATAACCAATTACCCATGATCACTTTTGACTCTTCTAATCTCCCCGCCGTATCGGCGGGATTTAGCCGCAGCAGCACCTGTGAACCTGGCCATCTCCAATCTGCCGCCGCCGGCCTTTGTTATTCTAATGTCAGCCACTTGACTCAGACTTTAGTCAAAAGGGATAAGCACCCGCTGGGTTCGGGGGGAACGGCTGATGGGAGCGACCCGTTGACCTTCCAAATACACAGCGATGATCGATGAGCACGATTTGGTCACAAACACCTCACAGTCCTGCGACAACAACGCTCCGCTGCCGTTCCCGTGGAAATGGATCTCATGAAAGCCACACCTTCACAAACAGTACAGCTAGTTTACAGCTCACATCAGTCCAACAGGTTCTTGTTTTTAGCATTATGAGCAAGACGTTTCACAGGCCTCTCCTCTCAGTGTCTAAAATGGCCTTGTTTTGTCATCATTCGCCTGGCGAACCACAGGCACAGAGCGTCTTTCCCAAACATACTGATCCAATTTGGTCGGGCTTCAAAAGCCAGCTTTCCAAGCCACGATCTCCACTGATTCATCATTTTTGTGTTCATCTTCACTTTATTTATTGGTGTCAACGTTTCACTCACGTCGCCAATCATAATGCCTGAGGTCAATGATGTCACCAGATGCACTTGATTTACAAATGTGAACAGGTCTTGGGCAACGCTGGCAAAACACGCTGACAGTTATTTATGACTTGCTGAGGATTCTCCGCCTGTTGTCCTTTCAGCAGAACCGTGCAAACTTCACTGAGCTTTGCTATGAACAACGAAGCCTCCTCAACAGTTTTGGGCTCTATGCATAGTTCCCTCCTTCATAACAACTGTAATCTCATCCGATAACTATAGAAAGTATTAAAAATGTAGCCATGTGACATCAAAATAGGTTTGATATGCAACATCGAAGAATTTATGGTGTCGTTTTGGTGAGTAAAATTCGAGTATTTTATTAGTGTGTTATCTGGCACAGGTATCTGTGTTTGTGCAGAAAGTACACTGCTATCCAAAAGTCTTGAACTTTTCTACTTTGGCTGTATTATTTTTTAAGTGGTCTTGAGCAATACTTCTCCTGGCTTTGTAGTTTTTTCTTTGGACGTTCGCTGCCTTTTCACTTATTTTCATTTCAGTCATTTTCAGAAAAAGTGGACGAGCCTATGGCATCATATTTTCCAAGTTGATTTTCGGGGTGTCTTTGAAGTCAGCCCTCTGAAGGCTGTAGGTCAAACACTTCAGTCTACATCTACCATGATTTTATTTCCTGTTGAGATTTGATGTGTTTTCAAAGTGTTCCTTTATTTTTTTGAGCAGTGTACAGTACGTGTCCTATGAAAAGGGGTCTGTCTGGTAATTCGTGATAGCTCAACAGTGCGATACAATGGCATAATGAAAGATACATTAGGAGATTAAAGAAGCACTAAAGTACAGTGTCTTCTGTGGAACCATTTTGTCTTGCCATCCTGACTCCTCACCAACCTTTAAAAAATGTCAAGTGGCTCCTGCAAATGAGGGATACTTTCACTTCTCAACATCTCTCCTGCACTTTAGGGCATTCACGAGAATACCAGAGGTCTCTGGGAGGGCAGCAGGTGCAACAAAGGGCTTCACTTACTGGTGGAACTGAATTTCTGTTTCAACGATCTTGCTCGGAGCTTATGGGGAGAACCCTCAGAATTGCTGTTAGAAAGGTCGTTTGACCACCAGACTACAGGGTTCATAGTTGCTGTCATAATTCTAATGGTCAGCTCCCATTGTGGACAGTATAGAGAAAATTCCTGTAAATCTGTTGTTTATCTTCTGAAAATTTTCATATGACATTTTCACCTATATGACACCCAGATGGAAATATTAGGACAGAAAAATTGCAAGGACAAAAAGCATGGTAACACCATTTGCATCTGAAACATAACCTAGAGCACTCTGCCACTAAAAGGTTTTTCACCACACGCTAGCAGGTTAATAATTGGGGGTCATCATATCAGAACTTATCAAAATTAGAAGCAATAAAAGGAAGTGATTCATTTCTGAGGGATGCTGAACTCATCAGCAGTCCTTTGCTCTGCGCTATCACTGTTTCCTGTATGTTGAAAGTCACATTCTAACATTGCCATGTGTCCTGATGGTTGTTAAAGCTCGTATTTAAATGATACAGAAACTATTTCATGGATATCCAGCATGTTTTTAAGTATACTTCACAGCAAGATGTGTCCAACAAAGACAACACATAGACCCTGCTCAATATCAAACAGTCCATTCAAACATTCACTAAGAAAATTACAAAACATTGTGCACAACAAAGTTTTAGATTTCTTAAGTATGACAGCGTTTACAGTAAAGAACTAATCATTTAATTAAAAGTACTTATTCAAGCTCGGGTAAAGACAGAATTTTCATTAACAACTAATCAGCTACTGTAGTAAATGAGTACAAACAAGTTAATTGGAGCTAACGATGGAAATTAGGCATTTTTTGTATCCTTTACCTAACACATTAAATCCTAAAAACGCGTGTACCAAGCTCGACTCTCATTTAGTCCAGTGGCCTGGAGTGACAATAAAATCACATATCACCTCTTTAAAGCAGAATGTGGATTAAGAGGTCTCGCAGAGACTCTCTGCCCATTTTCCCACCACATACCCTTCCACTAGGGAAAATCTGACCCATCTAAGGATTTCCAAGACAGACAGGATAATCTGACATGCTCTAAGATGACACTGCTGCCCCACCTCACCCTTATTCCCCCCACTCCCATCTCAAGCCAGGGTGCCGAGCTAGCACAAACGAGAGACACTTTGAAAAATAAGCTGCTCATTTGGGACTGAGTGGATTCAGATGGTTGGCCAGTGCTCAAAGGCACAGAGAAAAGAGGCGGTTGGGTCAGCTTATTATTTCAGTGCATACAAGGCACTGATGTTCTCCCTCATATGGCATTTTCTCAATCAAAAGGACTTGGCCACTAGAATGTGGGCCAGCATCCATAGTTCCTTAAAAATCTTCTCTTTCAGTTTATAGCCGGGACTCGGACTTATGGAAACGAGTCAGCTGTACTGAATGCCGAGACCTAAGAAGTAAAATACACACCTAAAAAAGGTTAAATGAACTGCTTTTCTACTCTACCCGAGCACTCGAAGCACTAAATACAGCAAAAGAAGCAGTAACAAATTAAAGTACAGATGAATCAGAGACACCAACAGTCTCCCAGTGAAAAAAACGTGCTTCAACTAAATAGTCATCGGAAACTGATGTAATTTGCTCAGTTATGGCCTTGTATTTAGAGCATAGATGCTGTAGTGCTAGTATTGCCATGAAAAATGTTCCCACTAGGAAAGAGACTGGCTGTTTTGGAGACGTGCTGTCTGTTTAAACAACTTCATTTTAGATAAAATGTCAAAGGTGAAAAAGTTTTTCTTGTGTTTTTGAAAAATTGTCCTCTATATATGAACCCACTGAACAATTTTCTGTTGATGTAGAAGACACAAGAGATGCGCAAACATGTCACTAAAATTAGGTTAAATATGGTGTAAATGTGAAATTGAAGTAGACGTGAGGATAAAACCTGAACATTTTGATGTAATTTTGACTCTGTCTTATAGCAACCATGCTTTCATGTTTACAGATACACACACTTGTGTCAGCTTTTACCCCAGCGCTGAGCACTGAAAACATAAAATCCTCGATGTTGATCTAATCAGCAGCCGCAAACGCAAAGCAACACTTGATGAAGAGATATTGAAAGGAAGAAAACGACTTTGCAAGACAATTTTGAAACTGGCTCAACGTGAAAAACTGTTTTTTCTTTCTCCTCGACACTCTTGCAAAGCTGTCTGAGGACCAACACCTTTATACCTTCCTGCAATGAGGCTGCGGTGCCAGCCGCTGCTTTACTGTGCAGCGTTACCAGCGTTACAATAGCAGGCGAGATCAATTTTTTACTGTCAGTAATCTTGCACAGCTTACCATCAAGCACAATGAGACAAAACCATATATTGTTATGTAAAGGTCCAGTCTGTTCAGTTGCATTCCCACAGGTGTATAACAGTAATCTCTACTGATCTCCTCCGCACTACTATTGGAACAAAAAAACAATTGGAAACAAACATGTTTCCAATATTAATTGTTCCATAACACCTTTTCAGTTCTTGTGTAATTTAGCATACCCCAGCCTTTTCTCCTTGTGTCTCTTCTTTAGGAACAGGTACTTGGCAGCCATCTTTTCACTGAGACTAGTTCCAGGGAATCATCAGACGCGTCTCTCAGATTCTGTGTCAGGTCTTTGACTTTCACTGTCTACAGCAGTACTGTTCATATGCTGCAGATAGTGTTTTAGATCCGCTGCTCATTTTGCCCTCCTCATGTCCAGTTTCCCAAGACCCTTTAATATGATGCAGTACACACAGACTGTCATTGAGCAGGTAGAGGAGGGTAATCTGGACCCAACAGCTTTCAGACATACTAATGAAGTTACCCATAGCAGAACAGAGAATCTGCATGGAGAGTTTTTGGAGCTTTTACCGCCAAACACAGCTCAGCCAGGAACCTTAGGTGGAGTGTGTTCAGTCAGGATTGGCTGTGTATCACACAGGAAGGGGTTAACACGAGTCTTGCGGTAGCAGTCTTGGCTGGGCGCTTCACAGGCAATCTAGACCACATCAGTGCAAATGCTGCACAGCAACACCTGCATCATGGAGTGCCAGACACACCATTATATAACAGAAATAGTGGGTGAACTATTATTGACCCCTCAGGCCACAAATTCAACTGTCTGAATGTGAGCTACCTGTCACAGTGCAGTGACAGATCCATATCTCATGATTAACTATATTTAAAATATGAAAACATGCATATTCCGGTTACCTTGTAAGTGTGTGTGTGTGTGTGTGTGTGTGTGTGTAAGTGCAGTGTGGCTGTCTTTGGGGGATTTCTTGAACTAGGTGAGGTGCAAACATGTGCCATCTCAGGGTATCACATGCAACATGTCTCACATCTCAGCCTGTGTTGGTCTTGGCTCAAAATGCTTCAACATCATCTGTTACAGAACAAGGCCACATTCAAAGGGATGGCATGCAGTGTGATACAATGTAACGAGAATCCAGGAGTTAAAAAAAGAAGAACCCAGAAAGTCAGGACTCTACTCTGAACGTCATTCTGTTCTGACAGAATGAATGACTGAGTCAGATGTTCAAGGAACCAAACTTTTTACCACAGGCAAAAGACTTCACTTTCAACTTTCAAAGGAGTCATTTTACAAACAGTGACAGAGCAGCAGACAAGGTTACAGTGAATGGTACACGTTAGATTCATTTCTGCAGCTAGTTTAGCTTCAACTTTCAAATTAAGAACTAATTTTTCCTTTGACCATCTGAGGACAAAGCTATCATCACTATTAACTTTAACCCTAACTTTATGTCGTCAGCATATGTAATTTCTTCAACAGTAGTTCACAGGTAAGGGAACAAAGAAAATAGTAATTGTGACTTACCTCAGTTTTTCCTCTAAACCAGGTTATTACTGTTGCTGGGTCAGACTTCAGAGGGTTAAAAAAGAGCTTTGTCGCCATGAAATAAAGTACAGAAGAAACAAGAACGATAGTATTTTATAGTACAAACTGTATCTTATGAAACACAATTCAATATTAACCATTTACCATATCATTGGTATTCCATCTCAAGTTAGGGATATGGGTAGGAGCAACATTCTGTTCACAACCTTTTAGTGAACTTCCATCTTTGGTAAATAAACTGTTTCATATATGTTTTTACTCTACCGGTGCACTCAAACCACTTTATAAACCATGCCTCATTCACCCATTCATGCACGCACTTGGCTGAGGTGATTTCTATCTAACATTCATACAACTTGGGGTTCAGCATCCTGCCCAAAGGTACCTCAAACGACCAACCTTCCAATTATTGACCTGCTCTACCTCATGAGTTACAAACACCCGATCTTTCCTATACAGAAAATGATTTAACAGAGGACTGTAGTTTCAGATTGTTTGAGGCTTAAATCGAAATCCAACAATGTTTAGTTTCTAAAACACTCTCTAGCACAGAGGTTCCCAAAGTGTGGGGCCCACCCCTAGGGGGGCGCAGAGCCATTGTGTGGGGGGGGGGCGCGGTATGAAAAGAAAAAAAAAAGAACGCTTGGACACTGCTAGCATCATGGACAGGTTCTTGACGGGGCTCCCACACAAACGCAAATCAGGAGATGAAGCATCGCCACATATGTTTCCAAACCAACTTCCTTCCAAGCCAAAGACAGGAAAATATGGTGAAGCATATCTTCCCTTTGGCTTCACCTGCACAAGTGCCAAGGTAGGTCTCCCTGCAAAATTAGTTTCCCTGCATCGGGAGCAGCGCTGGGCTCTCCAAATCACGGACAAACAGGATCCCACAGCTGTTTATGTGTTTGAACCCATTTTGCAGAGGCATTGAAAAATGTATTGATAGCAATGTTGAATATTATTACACAGGAAAAAAAAAAAACTACACATAAAATAATTACACCGTATTAACATTTGAAATGATGAAGGCACTTTAAAAGTATCACAAAATTAGCTGCCTTTCCAGAAAAACACAACTTTTCAGAAGTACTGCAGGTTTGCATAAAACCCTGTTTACTCTTTCTCTCCCAGGCTTCTAGACTTCTGATTGGCCAACATTTCTACACTGCTAGGATTTGGCATGTTTTTGACAAGGTTTGACTGCGTTTTGGGCGTTTACATGTGGACAGAGATATTTTTTCAAAACTGCACGTGTGGATTTAAAAAAAATACCCGTGTACGTGTGGACGTAGCCTTGAGTACCTTTGGTGAAACTCACAGGTTTTTGTTACATAAGACTCACAGCAGGTCAAAACAACGTGAAACATATAAAAAATATACTGTAGCTATGAGTTTTATGTTGAAAAAAAAAGAGAAAACAAGGATATAATGTCCACGTTTACTCTCCGCCTCACAGGTCATCAGTGGTTCTTCATCGTTGGCTTACGGCTCTGAAAAAGGAGTTTCAACCATTAGCTGTAATGTTAGTGTTTGTAGAGCATTTTGTAAATGAGGACTGAGTCAGGTGGTTCAAAAGACCAAAAAGCTTAAGTCCGTGTAGGTGTACAGAGGCAGTGGTGCAATCAGCTGGCAGGGCAGATGTCCTTAAGATGCAATCAGAACTACTTTGTGGATTATTAAGATCTAATAATTTAACCCCCGTTATACTGAGGTTAAGTCTCTTTTCTCTAGCACACCCAAACAGTTTACAACATAAGAGGTTACCACATGTGCACCACAGACTAATTTTCATTATGAGTCATGATCGTAACATCCTAACATCCATCAGCATATCTGCAGGGAAAACAACAGGGAAAAAGACAGGAGAAAGGAAACAGGAGCCAGAGATGTAAGAGATGATATACTTTATGTCCTTATTCGAAATTCTACATACTTACATAGTAACTCAGTCGAAATTCTGTTGGCTAAAAGTTAAGTGTTTAGTTTCACCTCTCACTGGGTGGATGAATTCAGACTAGACGTGAAGAAAAGGAAGTTTTTTTTTCTGCTGGTGGATGTTTGGATGCCTTTGGTTATGTTTGCAGTGCTATGCAAACTTTATTTATTTAATCAATTAATTTATTTTTGATTCTCTGGTTAATTTCCTTGATTGTCCTGGAATTTCGGACTAATCAGCATTAAATACTTGACTCATGCCTCCTGCGTCTTCCATTTGGGTCTAAAAATGCTCCCGTACCTCTACATGGGAGAACCATTTCATATATAGTGCTTACCAAATTTATTAGACAACCTCTCATAAAAACTGGAAAAATGAACATATATTTTTAAAAATCTGTTAAACTTGCTTAAAAAAAATCGATTCTTGATTTGAGAAATGAACTAAATTCACATTTTATACCCAGTAACTGACCCATCATATTCAAAAAATAATGATGTACTTTATTATTTTTTCTGGTCTTTTGCAAAACATTAAATTTGTTAACAGTAATTATATTTTATCATTAAAAAGCGCTTGTGCATACTGGTGGATTAACCATTATAGAAGTGTAACAAATATTTTGACGATGGTCTAATAAATTTGTATATCACTGTAAACAAAAATTCTGATTGTTAATGGTCAGAGTTAAGGTTAGGATTGGAGATATCATGATGACCATTCTACTGTAAGTCTTTATTCTGCACTTTTCCCACACTTGTCGTCCGCCCTTCTCTTCCAGACCTACCTCTCTGTCTCCATATGTAAACTGGCCCGACCACAAGAGTCGAGAGTACACACATGATCACGTAGTACACAGGGACCAGGAGAAATATCTGTGGTTGGTGGCTTGGCCAGAGGCTGGGGTTTGAGTCGGGGGGACGGTCCTTTTAATCACAGAGAGAGATAATGACTGCCATACGCCACTGCTGCAGACTGGTTTTCCTGCAGTTTAGCCCACCAGGACGACTTCTTCATCAGCTATGGGAGGAAAGTAAAACTCTGCTATCTGCCTTCAAAACACACAAGAAGAGAAAGCAACCTCGTTCCACTTTGTCAAGCTCTACAGAATTAATGCCGATTATTACACACATTCCTGAAAGCCAGGTGTTAGACTAATCAGTGTGTTTGTTTGGTGTTTCAGCATGGCTGAAGTGCAAATTTAATTAACAACGCATTGCCCTAGCCAACCCTGTATCCACATTAACTATTTTTTTTCCCTTTTTGAAAGCATATTGTATTCAAATATGTTCAGTCGCAACTCAGTACATAGTTACAAGACACATGCCAGCATCCTGATTAATGATGTGCCACCGTCAGCTAGAATCCATAGCAAGACAGTGGCCAACACCCAGCAAACATGCCCTGTTGAAGTCCATGTGGGGCCACTATGGTCAGAAAATGCTGCCCACATTTGGCAGCCAACTGTGGGCTCATTACTGGTGTTAAATGCAGGGTGCGTTTGGGCCAGATGGGGCCCAGTGGGACCCCCAAGTGGGCTGAGTGTGGGATATTCACACTAAGCAGAGTGGGCCCACAGCATGCCCGCTGTATGCCCACAGCTGAGATTAGCCGAGTGTTGCCATACTGGGCCATGAAAATGGGAGGGGTCTCATTATGCCCCAAAACAGATGTTGTTCTCAAGCGTCGGCAACCTTCAACATTAAAAGAGCCATTTTAGCTCCTCCTAGAAGCAATGGGAAAAAAGAGCAGCACATGAGGGTGATGGGCACACATGGGTAAATAATACATGGAATTAGGACAGGATAGAAAATACATATAGTATATAATAATAATAATAATAATAATAATATGTAATAATAGGGTTACTGTTAATCCTAGTTCTAAACTTAATTTTCTTACGAAACCCGTTTTTAATGATGTAAACTTATTTTAATTAAAAGGGTTAGGAATTGTAACCACCCCCCCACCACCACCACCAAAAGAGAATATATATATATACACATACTGATAGCATATGGCCAGGATAATCAAATCAGAATAATCACCGATGACATAGATTTAGGCTTCAGTTTTTCAGTGATACTGTGTATGGGTAACACCACTGCCCCATTGTAATTTAATCTGTCAACTAAAAACTGATTGACAAGTTAAATAATTTTTTTTTTAACTATACCCGAGCCAGAGAGTTTTAATCATATTGGAAATTAAAGTTGTGTGATCTAGGACAGTTTCTAGTTGACTGGTTATTTGATTGGTCCATATGCTCACATTCAAGCATTATTTGCTTTTAAACCTACTAAGTGTGCCATCCTTGGCAGCAAGAACTGCCACTGAACATTTGTGATAACTGGCAACGACTCTTTCACAACACTGTGGAGGAATTTAGCCCGCTTTTCTTTGCAGAATTGTTTTCATTTTGCTGCATTAGAGGGCGTTAGAGGACGAACAACCTGTTTAGGGTCACGCCTAAGTGTCCAGACTTTGACTAGGTGACTCCAAAACCTTTATTCTGTTCATCATATACATAGATATAATACGTACATAAATATTCACAGCCTTTGCCTTGCAATGCAACATCCTGTTTCTACTGATCATCTGTCACGTTTCCACGACTTAATTGGAGTCTACCTGTGGAAAATTCAGATGATTGGACCTGTACACATATAATCCCATAGCTGACAGTGAACATCAGAGCACAAACCACTCCATGGAATTCTCTACAGACCTTCAAGACAGGACTGTATCAAGGCACAGATCTGGGGATAGTTACAGAAAAATGTCTGCATCATTGAAGTTCCCATTGAGCAAAGTGGCTTCCATCATTTGTAAATGGAATTTGGAGCCACCAGTACTGCTCCTTGAGCTGGCTCCCAGTTCGATCTAAGAGATTGTGGTAGAAGAGCCTTACTCAGGAAGGTGAGCTCCAGTGTTGCTCTTTGGAAAGAAGTGAACCTTCCAGAAGGACCATTTCTGCAGCACTCCACCAATCAGGCATGTGAGCAGACATGAGAGCAAACGTCACATGGTCGAATGTCAGATCATACATAACATGTAAAACTTGTTTGGGGATTGCAGTGACTCTCATTAGGTTGTTTCCATAAGTCTTTGCAGGAAATGTCCAGCTTGAAGCCAGTCAGGCGCCTGCTCCATATCAGTGTTTTTTGTTAGAAACCAAGTTACAGTAACAAATATCACTTAATGTTCAAGAAACATTGAAAATGAGCCAAAAAGATGTGTAAAGAAAAGACAACAAATGAGTGCACTAATGATTATGCTGACATATTGATTGGTAGTAATAAAGACCAACAACCAGAATTGTAGCTTTGTGGGGCAGAATGATGTAATGAAACTTTATATTTGATATTGTCTTCCTGTTTAAAGGGAGTTTTTCCTTCCCACTGTCGCCAAAGTGCTTGCTCATAGGGGGTCATATGATTGTTGGGTTTTTCTCTGTATGTATTATTGTACGATCTACTCTACTATACAAAGCACCTTGAGGCGACTGTTGTTGTGATTTGGTGCTATATAAATAAAATTGAACTGAACTGAATGTTTGATCAAGTTTATCTATGAGAACTTCTTGGTTAGGTTGAGGAAAAAATAGCTACAATTAGTTTTAAAATTTAAAATAAAGTAAATGTATATAATTGGATAATTTACATGTTAAATTTTATTTTACAAAGTTATGAAGTCAGTGTTTAAGTTGAGGCTGATGTTGCCAGGTTTTTCTCACAATGGATACTTAGTAATGTAAAACTAGTGTTCGTTACTCTGTATCAGTAAATACTATATCACAATGATGAAGACTAGCAGAAATGGTTAGTTTTGTGTCTGCTTCTTTTGAAGTTTTTCAGGGTAACTTGCAGAATGAAAAATGGGGCATTCAGTGTTAAAATCTACAAGCAGCATTGGCCACGAGTAACGAGTAATTAGTGCAAACAGAGAGAAAATACCTTAAATGCAGCGTCAGTTTTCAGGTACATTTTGGGTAGTTTTTCCCAAAGAGAGCTTGTAACTAATGGGGAGCAGCATGAACGTTAACACTACTGTTGTGACCCTTTTTGTAATTCCACTAAACACACCCAGCTCAGCCAGCATGTGTGTGGCATCAAAGCAAAAACCACTGAATCCTAATACATCAGCCCTCTACCTCAGAAGCAGAGAATCTGAGAACAGCTGTTTCCAATTATGGCATCACTTACAGTCAGATAGGCTACAGCAGTTTCTTTAATATTTCTCCTCTTGTTTTCATATTGAGAAACCACATCACAGGGAGCCATTTACCAAATACCAAAACAGGGGTTACGGGCTTTGTAATGCCTCAAAGTTTTACTAGAGAACAATGTTCAACAGGCATGTGAAGTGTGACATTCCAGAGCAGGTTTGATTTAAGATGGTTAAATGTACTCTCTGCTCTTCATCTTGTATGTCTAGAAATCTTTTTAAAGCCTTATTACGGCTCGCTATTCAAGACTAAATAGCACTAATGGTTTACGCTCACCCAGGAACGGGAAAACCAACTGCTACTCTTATCTAATGTGATTTATTTTCAGCCATTTATTAAGACTATCTGACTCAAGGCTTGACGAGGGATAAAACAGCGATGCGCAGCATTGGCCCTCTCCACATTTGTACGGATGGAATTATAAGATGAGAGCGATGAATTACAGACAGATGAGTGATTTACGGTAGACAGCACAGTGGGAGGTAAGTGTGTGTGTGTGTGTGTGTGAGACAGGCATTAGATCACAGCCATATCAAACGCATTCTGAAGTTTGATCATTCTTGCTCTGTCAGTCAGCTCTATGCTTATTTATTTCTTGGAGCTGTTACCAACATGCACGTCTGTAATGTACACACACACGCTGCAGGTTGACTTTCCATTTTGCCTGGCTGGAAACCCTCACACTGGGACAGCCATCTCTCTTTCCTGGCACCGCAGCGCTCGGTGCTGGCTGCCAGGCTGCGACTGGCAAAACCCTAAAAAGCCGGGGCCCGATGCATCTTTTACAGTTTACAGGAATGTGTCAGCAGTAATCTCTTGGCGGCCATCTTTGGAAATTCAGCCCGACATACTAATGGAAGCATTGTGCTGCTGTGTAGCAGAAAGAGTCTGCTCTAATTGTGTCTATTTAAAGCAGCTGTTCTCTTGACTCTCTGGCTCGGCCGTGGCCTGAATTCATCTCTAGTGATTTAATAGGTCACGCCGGGTGTTAATTTATTAGAACTTGCCATTTGTTTTTAAGTAAACAGAGGTGGCTGAGACCAGAGAGCTTCTGTGGTTTCAATTAGGTCAGCGTAACTTGGCTCTCTCGTCTGTCTGATAATCTCTCCTTCATCTCCAAGGCTTTTAACGCCACTGCCAGCTAGTATTGGTGGTGCAGTGCATGAAATCAAATTTGAACGCTGACCCACTGGAAAATAGAATCAAGTGAAAGGGGGGCTTAATGGCAGTTCTAAAGGGTGGGCGTCATGTTTTCACCCTGTGCGTGCCCCAGAGAGTGGATTAAGAGCAGCGTGCCAGCAGCAGTGTAAAGCAGGCCATAGGGGAGGCGTACATGGCACAATGTCCTCTGGCGCCTGTACAGAGGTGGATTACACCAATCCATGTGGTAAGCTCAGAGTCTGACTGGCTGTTTATACTGATGGCTACAGTTTGTGGAGAACATAAGAAAGTCCCTGCTCTCATGAGACTATGACAACAGTGTGTGGGAGAAAGTAAAATTCTGATATTGGTGGGTTTTCAATGAAGTTTGCACATTTCTCAGTATATCAAATATTTGTACAGTGATAAAATAAAGATGAATTTTTATTTCTTTTCTACCTGCCTTTGAAAAACACAGGACAAGAGTGCAATTGTTACTTAGGAGTCACATTAAACCCTCGGCTGTGATTGGTGCTGCTCTGTCACCGGCCTGCCTCACCACACAGAGATCAGCAGCTCTGTCTCTAGCACACAAGCTTGTGTTGAAGCCGGGGGTCAATTGATCGTTTTCATCCAAATCAGACGTGGCCCTGGGCATTAACACAGACTGCAGCCCACGCTTCATGTCCAGAGTCATTTGAAGGGAAAACAGTTTATTTTATATGTATGTGAACGACATTAACTTGTGTTAGAGAGTGCCACAGAATGACATTTTGTAATCTATGGTTCCCTTATAAAAACTCAGTGGGGTCTTTCCATTGCTGCCAATGAAAAAAAGAAAAAAAACAAGGTATAAGGTTGCATTGAAGAATCGACATTTATTACTCATGCTCATTGGGAAAGTATAAAGACATTACATTAATAACTTTAGACCATCTAATTGTCTTAAGTCTTTCTGGAATGGCAACACTATTTTCTGGAGAACTGATTGGTCAGTAGGTGGTGATTTCAATCCCTGCAGGTTAGGTTTGCATTCTAAATTATCATCAGGTATGAAGTGATTGACCTTAACCTTAACCCTGAAGTTAGCTTCACATACAGGGCTCAGATAACAGAAAGAAACCCTGGGTATGTTGAACTTTGTTCTAACTGTAGCTTAGGTGGGTTGGATATGAGAAATACTCTATAAATTATATTAAAGGTTTTCCAATCCATGTTTTCACAATTAAAGATGTTAACATGAAAGTACTCATCCAGTCATGCTTTGGGTGTTGACTACACAGTACACTTTGCCAGTAATTAGGCAGCACAATGGAGGTTGGTGTGAAACTATTACTGTCTAATTCAGCACAGATAAGGTTTGGTTTTGTGTTATCCACGTGTCCTTAGACATATTTACAAACTGGATTATAGTTGGGTTTTTTTGTAAGACACACGTTTTCCGGTCGAGTTTTCCAGGCAAAAATTACATTAAAAAAAACAACAAACATAAATGGTTGACCAATGACCTGAGTTATTGATTTTTGAATGGATCAGTGGAAACCTGTCCTCAATAGAAAGTTTTGGTTGTTGAGATTAGACAGAATTATGAATCACAGTAGAAAGTGTTCAAGGTTCAGTATTAAGCACTAATCACTGAACCAATATTAGAGGCCAAGTATGACTTTGAGTAGCTCAGCTCATGAGCCTTCAGCTTAATGTGTGTTAAGAAAGAAATGCCTTTTACCTTGTGTTTCATCATCCACTCAGAACACACATCGGATTTTTCTACCTTCAACAGCCTACTGTAAATCATTTGTGTAGAGCTTATGTACTGTACATTATATGACATGTGTAATAAGTATGATTCTTTTGTCCTGGCAGCATGTTCTCTATAAAATCCTAAGACTTACAACCTCTCCTGACTCTCCGGCAGCCCGACTACAGCAACTGCGATTGAAGCCCCGCAGCCTAAATGATAGCTCCCACCGTGTCATTAGGGGCAGTGCTTTCATGGAGAGGACCCCATGAAAGCGCTGCCAAAAATCTCCTTGAAGATGGAGGAAAAGAAAGGCAAGGGGTATTGATCGTCTGTCCACGGATATGATACTTAAGCCCTGGTACTGAAAGCTGGAGAGCCCCTGGATCCATATCTCAAAGACTTTAATCCTGGCCCCTCTTACAGCTGGATTGGCCTTCACCTTAACCTCCCGACAACTGCTCCTGCAGATCAGCCATGGAAATTTTATTCTTCTCACAATCTGCTTTCCTCCTCTTCCCCCCTTCTCTCCTGTGCTTCGTTTCTGCTGGTCTGCAGTTATTAACAGGCCTGCCCTGCATTCCCATCCGAATTCGGAGGAGGCAAGTTGATACCTGATCCCTGTTTTCATCATTTTCTGAAAAAAGTTCTTATCCTCCTTTTCTTCAATGTGAAGTTGAGAGGAAACTTAAAAGAAGCATGCATATATTACAAGTAACTTGGTCACATCAGCCTGCTGCGTGTCACATTAAGGTGCTTCGAACATCCCTCTGGTGTATTCCATTAGATAAATAGATGAGGTGCATCATAAAATATATTCGTAAAAACACAAGTTGGCATCATTTTGCTGGGAGATTTCTATAATGACAATAAACATCACTATCTTCATGGTGATTGGAGACCAACACGGGCTGCTTTGAATATATATTTGATTATTTTGGCTGCTCGATTTGAGCTTGAAAAACTCAGTAATAAGAAAACATCATACTATGTCCCTTGATGGTATTGCATTTATTCATGCAAAACTCTTCACTAGTTGCATACACCCTGATTTTTTAAAGACTTTAAAGGTCTATGAAATTTGGATTTTAATAGTATTCATCAAATACTAATGATTTAAAGGTTTGTCACAAGCTCAAAACTCCACCATCAGACTTTATTTGGACTACATTTATACTTGTACATATGCATGCAGTACCACTCTTATAGACCAATGGAAACCTTGACACGTTGATTGGACAGTACTTAATAAATACACCATCTTTTCTACAGCAGCCAAAAATATAAAAGATGGAGGTAGCCAACATGACACCAACCAGCAGGGACTCATTGACTTTAGCATTTGGCTAAAGTTTTACCAGACAGCTTACCATGTTGGCACATTTGTCAATCAATTCAGCCCCTAACTTTTGATTCCATGGATAAATGATAGGCAGGAGGAAGAATACTGAGCACTAATGAATGAGTTTGCAGACTGGACTTGGAAACATATTTCTGAATGTGAAGAAGACCAGAAAGGTAGCAGCCAACTTCAGATGGAAGAGGACAGTTACACGGTCAATGCCTATCCTGGGACAGGATGTTGATGTAGGGGAGTGCAAACACCTGGACATCCACATTGACATCGACAGCACTTTCTCTAATAGATTGATTCAGCTCTGTTGCCACGAGGACATACGAGTTGTTGCAGTAATTCAACAATATAGCACATCCATCCAGCAGAGACTCATCTGTTCTCATGTTGTTGTTTTTTCATCTTTTTATGACTTGTTATCTTATGTGCAGCACTTTGTGTTATATAAATAAAATTTTATTTATTATTTATTAAGTTTGTCAAACTCATACACATTCAGCCACTTTAATGTCATCTGATATTTAATATTTGTTTTTAATTGCTTTATTTTTTAAGTTTAAAAATATATATTTTACTTGGTATCCATGATTGAATTAAGATTGGATTTAGTTTTTAATCACAGATTTTTAGTTTATGTCATTTTTTTGTGATTTTTGTTTGTGTGTTTTATGGGTTGGGTTTTTTTTTTGGGGGGGGGGGGGGGGTATACCACTCTACTGCTGTTAAAAAAACAGAATTATTCACAATTGATAGTTCCATCTACCACATGCACCATTATGTAAAGATACTTTCAATACTATTGGAGATACTATTTCAGCTCTTTTGAGTGATTCCTTCAGGAATCACTTCCTTCAAACCATCATCAGCATCTCTTAGACCCCATTCCTACAAGACTGCTCAAACAAGCCCTACTGCTAATTAATGTTTCAATCTCTTATAAATCTCTACTAATGAGTTATCTACCACAAGCCAAAAGGTGGCCCTAATTAAACCATTTTTTAAAAGCTTAGAGCACACTGTAGGTATTACAGGTACTGTGCTGCAGTGGTTTGTATCATATCTATCTAATAGACTCCAATTTGTTCATATAAATGGAGAGTCCTCTTCACACACTAAGTTCCACAGGGTTCAGTGCTAGGACCAATTCTGTTTACATTATACATGCTTCCCTTAGCATAGCAGTGAAAATGTATACTATGCCTTCTGATGATGCTGCCTGATGACACCCAGCTCTATCTATCCATGAAGCCAAGTAACACACACCAATGAGTTAAACTGCAGGAATGTCTTAAAGACATAAAGACCTGGATGGCCGCTAACTTTCTGCTTCTTAATTCAGATCAAACTGAGGTTATTGTACTCGGCCCTGAAAATCTTAGAAATATGGTATCTAAGCAGATTCTTACTCTGGATGGCATTACCTTGGCCTCCAGTAACACTGTGAGAAACCTTGGAGTCATTTTTGACCAAGACAGAGCACTAAATTGCAGACTTACTTGTGGTTCCTAAATTATTACTAGTAGAATGAAAGGCACAGCCTTTAGCTTTAAGGCTCTGTCCTGTGGAACCATCAGGAGACAGACACCCACTCTATGTTTAAAATTTGGATTAAAACTTTCCTTTTTGCTAAAGCATATAGTTAGGCCCGGACCAGGTGACCCTTAGTTACATTGCAATAGGTCTGCACTGCCTTAGGTTTAACATAATGCATTGAGTGTTCCTTCTTCACTCACTATGTGTTAATAGACCTCTCTGCATCGAATCATATCTGTTATTAATCTCTGTCTCTCTTCCACAGCATGTCTTTATCCTGTTTTCCTTCTCTCACCCCAACCGGTCGCAGCAGATGGCCGCCCCTCCCTGAGCCTGGTTCTGCCGGAGGTTTCTTCCTGTTAAAAGGGAGTTTTTCTTTCCCACTTATGATGAAGCGCTTGCTCGCATGGGGTCATATGATTGTTGGGTTTTTCTCTGTATTATTGTAGGGTCTCTACCCTACAATATATTTATATAAAATATAAACATAATAAACATATTTATGTATTTATTTATTTTTTATCACAAACAGGAAATACAAAAATATAATTTATTAACAATGAATCTTGATCACTGTACTGATTAGATGAGCAGCAATGATGACAGGACAATAAATAAAACAGATTCCAGATCAGGTGGATTATTTCAGCAGTGAAAAGTCTCAGATGCAGAGTTAATAACATATGCCATTAATCTGGGAAAATAAATAATTCTGTGACTTTATGTATCTTCTCATAGTGATCCCTTCACATGCAGTCATTGTAATGCTCAGACAGGATAATCAGTCATTCACTACCCAGGGCCAGTGCTGAAATATTCATATAAACCACGCTGACACGTCTATTGTTCGGGTTGATAAATACTGCAGCCGTATGAGGTCATCATTAGTGGACAGGGTGTTGTAACCCAGAGCCTTCCCTGTTAGCAACTCCTCTCCATAAAAACCAATGCGTACCTCACAAGATTTCAACATGACCCTTAAGCATTGATGTGAAAGGTCAGAGGTGAAATAAGCAGCCATTAGAGCCCCTTCCTGGTTATCTGTCAGGACGCTTGCTCACACTGACCTCTCTTTGTCCTGGATTTCCTAATTAAGACAAGCTGCAGATGGTAAAGCGAGTGCAGCTATCTCCTATCATTGCAACATGTCAGTGGTCATTAAAACATGAATGGTATTTCAAAAGAAAATGTGACCCATGAATTATGCTAAAAGCCGCTGATTAACGTCTTTGTTTGCACATACGTGCCAGCTCTTTTGGCTTTGTGCCCTAACTGGAAGAATGCCAGAATGATCAACCTCTTAGTTCATCTCCAGTGGGTAGCTGCAGCTCTGCAACAGCAAAAAGCTCAGTGTTGTCACAGAAATTCTCTATTTAGCAACTTAGGTGTACAATGATCTCACACACATATAGGATTGAAGAGAAAATGACGCTTAATACAGGTTAAAAAGCTTAAAACACTTAATACAGGTTGATAAATGAATTCAAAATTAGTGTAAGACAAAGTTCAGTTCACATTTATTTATACAAATTACAACAATAGTTTCTTAAGGTGATTTATATTGCAAGGTAAAGACCCAATAATAACATAGAGAAAAGGGCAAAATAGATCTACAATATCCCAAACACAAGCACACAGGAATGATAAAGTATGTTGCAACAAGGACAAAAGAAGTTTGATACAGAGGGAGAAATCAGTGGAAGTGGAAACACCGAGGGAACGACACCGGCAAAACGAATCAGAGTGTTGGGACGTGGAACCTGATACACAGGAGACAGCTGTCACCAGCATAGAACAAGTAAAGAAGTAGAAGTACAGATACTAGAGTTAAAAAATACTCCAGTAAAAGTCGAAGTACTTACTCAAGTAAAAGTAAAAAAGTACACGCTCTGAAATGTAAGAAAGTGAAATCTCTTTGGGCGTTTCTAGCAGCTACTTTTGTGCAAAACTCACTAAACTCTGTGCTTTATTAATGTAATAAGAAAATAACATTAGAAGATGGGAATGCAAACCTTGGTCCAGCTTTTATTCTAATTGTATTTTACTTAGTAAATTTATAAATAAATACTTTATAAATAAATACTTAGTAAATTATAAATGTAATTTACTCTGCTTGAATCAGAAGAAAATGAAGTAAAATAAAAGTGTCTGTATTTTCTGCTGCCTAGGGTGACTTTACCTCTAAACAGGAAAATGAGCACAGTCACTGGGTGGGGTTCAGCAGGTGGGGGAACCCTAAAATCAGCTGTAGTGGCTCAGTAATTTCTACTGAGAACTGGATGTTCTTAGTGTGCAGGCTATGATCAGCTGACCTGCTGCTCTCTGTGGATGTACACAGCTGAACCAGATGTGAGCAGATGTTTCCTGAGCTGTCCTGGCTGATCCTCCACACTGACAGCACACTCTGTTGATGCTGTCTGTTTTCTAGAAGGTATAAAGTTTGTACGAAGGTGGAATTCAGTCAGTGAATCTGTGCTACACTGTAACCTAACTGTGACCATGAACCCACAGCCACTGTGCAGCAGTCACACTGTTCTTTACTTTAAATGATCACAGTACAAACTAACCTGTTTATCCTGCACTGACCTGCAGAGGAGTTTCATGTCTTTAAATAACAAAGTTAGTCTACCTCAGTTTTCTTGCAGCAGGTTTCCCAAAATGTAAAAACATGATGTCACATGCACAGACCAACTATCTGATATAAAAATGTGAGGACTTTTATTTGAGCTCTACATTTCTGTTTTATGAAATAGCACTGAACGGTCCTTACCTTTAAATATATCTCTGAGTGAAGTCACCTCTCATGCTTTTCTCTCACTGTGAAACACGGCAGCTGGAGCTTTAGCTAACAACACAAACCGTGTTTGCTGATGTTCGTTAGAAACATGACCTGCCACTTATTACTGATCATCATTACACAAGCAGGACTGCCTCACGTCTTACTCTTTAGGCTCAAGTCAGTCTGATGTATGAAGGCTCGCAGTGACAAAATAATAACTCATTAAATTCATTAAACTAAAAGTAACAAGTCCTTTTGTAGAAAGTGCAGATATTTGTTTGAAAACGTAGGGAGTAAAAGTACTAAAGTAAATTACAGATACCTGAAAATGATAACTTCCCACTTCTGTGAATAAGTCCCCCTGTGAAAGGTAGAACAGAGGATACTGCATGTACACGGCCGTGCCATGCTAACGGTGCAATACAAACATCAGGAAGTGTTTCAGTTTAGAAATAAACTTTTATGATCCTCTAAACTCAGAAAACTAGCAGACCCTAGCTATAGCCCCAGCTATTCCCACAGTGATGTCACAGGTTTGTGTTTTACTCTGTTCTAGATTTTATTCTCTTTAATAATCTTTTAAAGAATTCTTTATTTTTTTACCTGGTTCATTATTTCTCTATGTAAACACAATCATAGCTTTTTGTGTTCATGTTACTTCCTGTTTTATTTTGATAGTCATTTGCTCTTTGTGCCTTGGTTTTAGTCCTTGTCTGATTTTCTGATTTAGTTCAGCTGTGTCCACTTCGCCTTTATTGTTTTTCCTTTTAGCTTTTCCCCCAGTCTGCCCACTGTGGGTCTTCATCTCTATACTCCACACAGTCTGCATACTCTGTAGAGTTTGACACAAATGAAGCCCCAGTTTAGATTACTCTGTTATTCAACCTTTTCTGAAAATTTGTAAAAACAAATTCATGAGTAAATTTGAGTAAATGTAGGCTTTGAATTACACTCTCACTCCTATAGGACAGCCCCTCTCAGACTGGTTCTTGGCTGTATGCAGATTGGAGCTGCAGTTGGAGTGCCTTTTTAAACCAGTGAATACCTTCCACAGCTTAGACTTCAGTACATTCCAGTGTAGCATTCAGACGTCCATAGCTGCTCTGCACATGAAGTGACCTGCAGTGGCATCGTAGTTTAGAAAAGAGTTTACAATGGGAATGACCTAAAGAAAAGATGAATTGATCTTTGAGTATTCTCTGTGCAGCAGAGGGATTAGTCTCCATCTGGAGGGGCCTGTGGGGGGGGGAGTCATGTTCAAAGACACCTGTGTTAATAAATCCTGCTTGATACTGCTGGGGGCCTCTTCTTCGACACATAATAATATCCCAAATGCCTGCCGACCGTCCTGTCAGAGCCCTATTATGCTCGCTCTGAAATGCTCTTGCACTTTCTTTGCCGCTGCAACAGTTTTAGGCACCAAACAGTCGAAGATATCAGGACATGTAACGTGGTTGCTGACAGTCTTTACTCTAAGATGAATAGCTGCTCTCGCTTTGTAGACACAGACTGTTACAGACTTGAGGCATTATTAGCTGGACTAACTCGCAGTGAACTTGAACAGGACCTTCACCCTGTCATTCTAAACATTCTGGCACCAACAACTATGTCAAAGTCACTTAGACATTCCATGTACTGGGTTGTTGTCCTGTGGCCAGTAAGTGTGAGTATGGGATCTGTCTGTGTGCAGTTTGCATGTTCTCTGTGTGCCTGTGTGGGTTTCCTCACACAGTCCAAAGACACATATGTGTACACATATAGTAAACAGTGTGAGTGACAGTGTGCAAACCCTTGACTTTATTTAAGGTGGGGAAAGAAAAGTCATGTAAATTCCTGTTTAATTTAATAATTCCTCTCGTTGTCTCTCTTGCTGCCTGCAGTTCATCATCAGATGTTGTGCTCCAGACCCAGGTCACAACACCACCACTCGTCTCATACTTCCTGGTAGAGGACATGGAGATAGCGGTTAAGCAACGATCGCTTTGTCTCTTAAGATTGGAATTATACAGCTTATAAAATAAATTACTTTATTTTTAACTTTTGCTTTTTATGGTTTTGAACCTGTGCTGATGCTGGAGTGTTACCACAAACTGTTGTGGTTACATGTGGTTCCACTGTAAAAGAAAGACCAACACTGCAAAGACATGAAACACTGTGTTTGCTGAGACGAGCAGCGGATTTTTATTATTATCATTCTGCTCTGAGCCGACAGCACACAGAGTGCATACCAGCACAAAGGGAAGCACAAGAACACCAAAAACCAGAAGTGGTCAAATCATAGTTTGACTCTCGTCTGTTTCCCCTCACTGAGCCTGCTGCTGAGGTTTCTTCCTCTTAACAGTTTTTTCCTCCCACTCTTGCCGAATGCTCGCTCATTATTTCTTTCTTTCTTTTTCCGACATATGTATAGACGTCTGCACTTTCCCATCAAGGCTAAAATCAAGTTATATTTCAAACTACCATTTAGCCAAAAGACAATTGGTTACTGGGATGCTGGATAGTGTTCAGAATGAATGAAGAAATAACTAGTAAGTCTAATAATATGAAGAAATCTAAAGCCAAGCAGCTGTAGACTTTAAGTTGACATGTAGTCCAGAAAACAGTGTTTTCCATGCATGCGTGTGAGGTCTGTGATGGCCCAACGAGGTCTGAAGGCACACCAGCATTCCACTCACTATCCTGCCATCTGTGAAATAGCTGGAACCAAGTGCACCAAAACAGCTCGTTCATTATCATTTGGTGATTTAACATGCAACAGTCAAATGTTCTTCAGCAGTAAGCATTGCAGACACTTCCAAACAGCCACTGCTTGGTCTTTGCTGGGTTAAATCAGCCCAGCACACTCTGTTCGTTATCTCCAGCACCTCCTTTGAACACGTCCCTCCCTCAGAGAAGACTGGTGCTGTGGCCACAGTTGGCCTTTGTGGCTTAATCATCAAATAGAAATAATATCAGTTACATAGGTGTGTGGAACCCCCGCCTGAGGCTTTGATAGGTGAGAGCGTCGGCGTCGCTGACACCAGACCGGAGCTCAGGGGAATTCTCACCAAACCTCCCACCTAGCGCGTCACACTTCCACATACCCTGCAGTACAGGAGGACCGAGCCTGAGGAGAGGAGCATGAATATTTGCAGGAGAAAACGGGGAGAAAAGGGGAAGGGAGTGGATGAAGTATATGGAAATGTGTGAAGAACAGGCGTGAGACTGTGCTGCAGCTCCCCTATTGTTTTCTCATTAGTGAATTGTATAAGTGACTCTGGATTCAAGCTGTTTCTGTGCAAAGCACGCACCATCAGTATGCAAGGCCGATAGAGAAAAGCAGCTTAGTGCTTATTACTGCAATGACACCTAGCAGGTGAGTTTTGAATATGCATAAAATGAATATCACACATTTCCAGCTTTAATATTCTCATTTGCTCCAGAGTTCAACAGGCAGTCGCGTTTTGCAGACTGTTGTAGACTGGCTTTACCAAATACTTCAGCCTGAGGGTCAGAGTATAACGGGAGCACACATCATGCTTCTTTTTATAGACATGTTATACATTTTTATATATATAATTAATATATATATAACTGTTTTCAAAAGTTGACTTTGTGTAAACTATAAAACTAAAAACAGAAAATCTGGGTTTTTTATTTACATCACAGCGTCTGAACCTTTTTTGGATTTGGGGGAGGATCAGTTTTATCCTTAACCTTCATGATCAAAGTCTTTGACAGTGAGTACTGGTACATTATATACAGACCTTCACACAGTGCGGATCCATCACGTTTCAAACTGTGACGACATTAAAAATCAAAAGATGCAAACAAATTGATTTAAAACAAAGAAAACAGAAACAACAGGAAAAGACTAATTTCATCTTACTGATAAATGCCAGTCCATATACAGCTCTAATATAATATTTGTCACACTTCAGTGTTTCACATGATTAAACAGATTTGAATATTTGATAAACATATTTGTTTGATCTGAAATTAGTAAGTGTGACAAAGTAGTTTTCATCATAACTGTACAAACAGCCTTTGTTTTATATCATAGTCAAGCATAAAGCTACAACAAACTAATTCAGCTTTTCCTGTTTGCTCATCATTCAGTATCTAAGTTATTCTTGTTTTCTTATCAGGTTATGAGGTTTGTGCCATTTGGTCCATAATTAACTCTGTCATATCTTCTATGGCGTGAAACATGTGCTGCCATCAAAATTTGCTAAATGAGTCTGTTTTAGGTGATTTAACACCTCCAGCCTTTCTGTTGTCACTGCCTGAGTGTCGACCTCTGGTGTGCTCTGTGTGTGTGTGTGTGTGTGCTCTGTGTGTGTGTGTGTGTGTGTGTGTGTGTGTGCGTGTGTGCGTGTGTGTGTGTGTGGACAGTGTGCTGATCTAAGTGGGGTCATCTGTCAGGATAGTTTCAGAGCTAGGGTTGTTCAGATTTTTGGTGACTGAGTCACTTGATCTGGATCATTAATGTAATGAGCTGATACTGAATGACTGTTTGCAGCCTCCTCCTTCTGTACTCTGCATATCTGTTTGAAGCTTTCTTTCCATTGCACATCTACTGGGGTGGCTGCAGCTCAGGAAGTCGAGCAGCTCATCTACTAATCAGAAGGTCGGTGGTTTGATCCCCGGCAGGCACGATAATATCCCCAGATTCTGATGCATCCGTATGAATGTGTGTAAAAGCACTTCAGGATAGAAAGAAGTGCTTGTATGAATGGGTGAATAAGGCATGTTGTATAAAGGGCTTTCAGTGCTCAGGGAGCATATATGAATCAGTGCGTGTACCATCTGTTAAACTACCCGGAGTGTGGAGTGCAGACCTGTTTGTGTCACTGGTGTACAAACCAAAACAGAAAACCACAAAGTCCAGTAAAAACAAGCCTACTGCAGGTATGAAGCACCACTGGGTCTGTTCTGTGCTCACGTTGTTCTGCAGACCCAAATGCAGACTTTTAGGGTAAAACTTTATTTATGATGATGATGTAACAGAGGACACAAGGAGACATGAACTGTATATACACAGAAGACTGATGGAGGAAAGTGGAGATAATAAATCTAAGACATGGTATCAGAGACGAATGACTGTCAAAATAAAGCAGGAAGTAACAAGACAGAAGAACATTTAGCACGAGACAGTGGTGTGTGATACTGCAATCCAAATAGAAACTACAATGGAACAACTGAAGTTTGGTCTGTTTACAGCATCCTGCCATGCGATTGCATTTGTCCCTAACCATCGGGAAACTTCACGTTAACTTTTATAGAGTGGAAAAGTGTTAGCCTTCATCCTCCAGCTTCACTGTGTTTATGTTATGCTAACATAGCTGTGTTGCTAGCGATCACGTAGCACATCATTATATACCAGCTAGCCCAACTTCAGGAACCTGAAGGGGACTGAGTTTAGGACCCAGATTACTCCACGAGGCTCCTGACTACAGTAGCCGTAATGCTCCGACAAGCAGTGCGGCTTCGTACCTTACCAAAGTCGTACTCAAACGTTTTTGACAGGTTTTTGAGCGCCGTGTACCACATAAAATCGGTTTGAGGTCAGTAAGCACAACCAGAGTTCATACATGAGGCGCACCGGATTATAAGGCGCACTGTCAATTTTTGAGGAAATTAAAGGATTTTAAGTGCGCCTTATAGTGTGGAAGATATGGTACTAATCAAATAATCATCATATGCACAGGGTGGAGGGTACATGTTGTGTATATTCCAATAAAAACAATGACCTGTACATTCAGCAGTCATGGCACCTTGGCTTCCTTTTTCCTCATCCTACACTTTAGCTGAAAAAAACAAATTACTGTCATGCACAGAGTCACTTCAGTCCACATCTTACAAGAATGTAAAAATGTCCCAGCGATTAACATCAATGAGAGCCAGACAGGCAGTTTTTTTTCAGCTGCATCAGGCTATCGTTCCCTTGTTTGTTGCTCTCTTCTGCTTCCATCATTCGAATCCATCCTCCTTCATCTTTGTCTGTCCCATGAGAGAGCTTGTTGTTTACCATGTAAGAGAGAAATCATATTTGGGGGCTTATAGCCGAGGCCGAGTGCTCCCCGAGGAGGAGCCTATTACAACAGTAAGAGTGGATTAATTAGAGAGCGTCTCTGCAGAGCCGAGCCGAGAGTCTTGCTCGGTCAAAGGGGAGGCATTAATCGCTTCTCTTCACACAGGTAACAGGCTCGGCCCCCAGGGCCCCGGCGACCCAGCCAATTAATAGGGCCGGAGGTACAAGCCCACCCCACTTTATCGCTTTTTGCCCTCAAGACATTTTATGAAGAAAGGGGGAGTGCATGGGAGAGTTTTTATTTCACCTTTATTAGAGCTGGGCTTTAAAGCTGCACAAGGAGACTTTTACAGTGTGTTAAACAATTTGATGTGCCAACACACACACACACACACACACACACACACACACACACGGATCATGTACTGATTCAGACAGAGGGAAAAGCTGCCTTATATGGAGAGGGCTCCAACGACGAGCTGCTAAGTTGATAAATCAGCTCACAGATATCTTGAAATTATCCTAATTATTCCTGAGATTTACTCTTTGTTTGTGTTATTCTCTGTGAAATATAAATCTGTTTAAATGAGAGAAGTCTCAGCACTGAGGTCTGAACGCTGCTGAATGAGGGAATCGCAGCAGACTGTTGTACCTCTCACGTGTTATGCCTCCATGTCCTCCTGTCTCTGTAATGTTTACCATTCATGTGTGTAGAATCAAAAAAGGCCAAAAAACTAAATGAAACTAAAACACACAGATGAGGTAAATATTAATATTAATATTAAAGTTACAATATTAGCCTATGTAATCGAGTACTCATCCTCACAAACAGATAAGCCACACCTCCCCGTCTCTGTTCACCTTTCTCTTTGTCTCGGAGGTAAAATCAATGTCAGTGTCCACTCGGTGCATGTTTGTGGAGCTGAATGTGATGGAAGCTGTTGACAGACTATAATTCCACTGCTAAAATATGAACACGTATTTTCTTTTATTTATATTGATCTTGTGGCAGTGACAGAACACAGAACAAACAGAAAAAGCTGAAGTCATCAGTAGTGGAAGTTTTACACGACGTTCCCCTTGGAATGGTTTAGACTTGCTCTAAAACTTCACACACAAATAATGCCAACACTTCCCTGCATGTCTGGGTAATGAAGACCTTTGTGGGGTACACTTGACTATGACGATACAATACAAGTTTTCTATCCTTTTTTCACTAATGCAGACCTTTGTAGTGCTAACATTTAGCATGCACTTCCTTGCCAAATTTCCACTCCCTCCTCCATCTCCTCCTGTGTTTCTTCCTCTCTCCTTCCCTTTCTCTCATGACTTTCATTAAAGACTGCAGGGACTCCTGCTGAGAGCAGCACAGGCAGACAGGCAGGCGGAGAGACAGGCAGAACAGAGCGACCGTGGGTTAGCTGCATAGATCTGAAGCCAGTTTCAACTCTTCATGCCAGTAATCTATAAAGAGTAGCAGAGAGGGTGAAAGAAGGAGGAAGGTAGGGATGTGTGTGTGTGACTGGGGACTGCTGGAGGAATGAGGTCGTGGGATGAAGAGAAGTGTTTCCATATGGTGATGAAAAGCACGGATACCTGGATGAGTGCCACTAATCTGTGGCTGAGAGGTGCAGCATTTTTAGATGTTAATAATGGTGGCATGCACAGAGCCAGAGCTGCTGGCAGCAGCCAGGAGGGGAGGCCCCTCTTACCCCGTCAGGTCTGACGTGATGCAGACACTTGCTCAGCCACTATTGAACTGGTCAGTTGTGTTGCTCCGTTTAACGGCACATACTATATGTGTGCAGCACCGGTGAATGACTGTGATCATAAAATACACACAGAACAGCAAGAAGAAGCAAGAAAAACGACAATAAAACAAAATAAATTCTGCGTCTGAACATTCAAATACATCTGGAGAAATGTCTCTATGGTTAGCATGTCTTACCTAGCCTCCTGTTAGACCCCCGTATGGTATAAATGTGAACGTCCTAGGTGACTTTCTTTGCCAGTTATGACATTCACAGGATTTTAATTTTAGTAAATCCACCTATAGCACTGCATCAGTACCACAATCCTACGTAATTCTATGTAATTAAGAAAACTCGAGTGTTGGCCAAAGCTCCAGTAAAAGCTATGATGTCAGTGTCTGTCATCTACAATGCCAATGATGATGACATTCGAACACTTCCTTTGAACTGTAGCCGAGCTCAGCAGAGATTCCAGAGTGTGGAGAACTAATTTGAGCAAATAATGATGAAGAATATGGCGGCGCGCACAGACGCAGCGGCTCACTGCTCCTCACGTTTGGTGTTTTGTTTTTTACTTTTTCTACGTGTATCTGTGTGGATGTGTGTGTTTTTTATTATTAGTCCACCTACAGTCATCAGGACCTTCTGAGTTTGGGATTACGCTGTGCAAGGAGCATTACCTCGGACAACCACCACTTTCACGGCATTCCGGAGGACATAATAAGAGCTCCAGGGTCTCCGTGGTTGGTTCTTCCCAGCGGCAAGACAAAGAGGAAACGTAAACAAAGGAGGCAAAAGCGTGGCTGCAGGGCGGGCCCACTAGCACGGCTAAAGAAACAGCCATTTAAGCCACTGCTTCCGAGTATTTTCCTCTCCAACGTCAGGTCCATAACCAACAAAATCGACGAACTGAGATTACAGATTGCAGTCAACAAGTGTGTACGGGACAGCAGCATAATATTACTCACAGAGACTTGGCTGCAGCCATCAATTCCGGACTCGGCTATTGAGCTAGCAGGCTGCACAGTCCACTGTCACGACAGGAACGGCCACTCCGGTAAGAACAAAGGAGGGGTTTATGCATCTACACCAATGACAGCTGGTGCAAAAACACAAAGACTGTAGACAGCCATTGTTCCCCGGATTTGGAATATTTGACTGTGAAGTGCAGACCCGTCTACATATCTCGCATGTTTACTGTTGTCATGGTAATGGCCGTGTACGTACCACCCGATGCTAATGCTAACTCGGCCATGGAGGAGCTGCACAAGACAATAAGCAATCAGCAGAATTCCCATCCAAACGCAGTGCACATTATAGCTGGGGACTTCAACCCTGCTGATTTAAGGTCAGTATTCCCCAGATTTGAACAGTATATTAAATGTGCAACGAGGGGAAAAACACACTGGATAAAGCCTACAGCAACATCCAAAAAGGCTACAGAGCAACCCCTCTACCACATCTAGGTTTGTCAGACCACATGTCCATGCTGCTGATCCCTGCATACACTCCCGTTAGGAGAAGATCCCCCCCAGTCACAAAAACTGTGAAAACCTGCCCAGAAGGCGCGTCACATCAGCTGCAGGACTGTTTTGAAAACACGGACTGGAGTGTGTTCGAACATCAGGACCTTGAAGAGCACACAACATCAGTGCTCTCATATATTAACTTCTGTGTCAACAGTGTCACTGTGGACAAACGTCTCCGGCTGTATTCCAACCAGAACCCCTGGATGACTAAAGAGGTCCAGGTCCTGCTGAAGCAACGTGACGCCGCTTTTAGATCCGGTGATGGTATGCATTACAGTGCAGCCAGATCTGAGTTGAAAAGAGGCATCAGAGAAGCCAAGGCAGCGTACAAGAGAAGGATCGAAGACCACTTCAGCAACAACAACTCACGACAGCTATGGCAGGGAGTTCAGCACTTAACCAACTACAAACCCTGGAATACCACGTTGACTGAGGGTAACGCCGAGCTTGCGGAGGAGCTGAACCACTTCTTCGCACGCTTTGAGGTGAAGGGACCAGAGGCAGCAGCAGCAAAAACATCGGACAGCAGCAGCCCAAGCCTCATAGTGCAGGAATATGAGGTGAGGCGCACACTGAGGGCAGTGAACCCCAAGAAGGCCGCCAGACCAGATAGGGTAACCGCAAGGGTCCTTAAAGAGTGTGCAGACCAGCTGGCTGGGGTCTTCACTAAGATCTTCAACACTTCACTGTCCCAGTCCTGCATCCCACCGTGCCTAAAGTCAGCCACAATTGTCCCACTGCCAAAGCGTACTAACATTAGCAGCCTCAACAACTACCGACCAGTTGCTCTAACACCTGTTATAATGAAGTGCTTCGAGAAACTGGTCCGACGTCACATCCTGTCCTGCCTGCCACCAACACTCGACCCACTCCAGTTCGCATACAGAGCTAACAGATCAACTGAAGATGTCATTGCTACAACGCTCCACACCACCATCTCTCACCTGGAAGTGCAGGGCCGTTACGCCAGGCTGATCTTTGTTGATGTTAGCTCTGCTTTCAATACGATACTCCCGGACAGACTAATAGTTAAACTGCTGGAAATCGGACTTCCTTCTACCACCTGCCGCTGGATCAGAGACTTCCTGTCAGACCGTGTACAGAGAGTTAGAGTGGGGCCTCATCTTTCCTCAGCCCTCAGCCTCAACACCGGCTCTCCACAAGGCTGTGTACTGAGTCCCCTACTGTACACTCTGTACACACATGACTGTGTTAGTACCCACCCAGACAACGCAGTCATCAAGTTTGCAGATGATACCATCGTGGTGGGGCTCATCTCTGGGGGAGATGAGACGGCGTACAGAGCTGAAGTTCAGAGGCTGTCAGATTGGTGTGTAGATAACAACCTGGACCTCAATACCACCAAGACAAAAGAGCTGGTAGTTGATTTCAGAAGGAGGAAGTCTGAGCTGCAGCCTGTCAGCATCAACATGGAGTGCGTGGAAAGGGTCTCCAGTTTCAAGTTTCTGGGTGTGCACATAGACACAGACCTCCAATGGAGCCCAAACACCTCGACTGTTTTGAAGAAGGCCCAACAGCGTCTCCACTTTCTGAGAATCCTCAGAAAAATGGACCTGAAGAAGGAGCTGCTGACCGTCTTCTACCGCTGCTCCTCTTGAAAGTGTGCTGACATATTGCATCGGTGTGTGGTTCTCCAGCTGCACCACAGCACACAGAAAGGCACTCCAGAGGGTCATCAATATGGCCCAAAAAATCATTGGACATCCTCTTCCCTCCCTGAAGGACCTGTACAGCACTCGCTGTCTCAAGAGGGCGTGCAGCATCCTACGGGACTGCACACACCCAGGACACCGGGTGTTTAAGCTGCTGCCGTCTGGCAGGAGGTTCAGGCTGCTGAGGTCCCGAACGAATAGACTCAAGGACAGTTTTTACAACAGGGCAACAGCCCTGATCACTGCAAACAGCTGACCTGACTGGCTACCTGCCTGGACTTTTTTTGGGGGGGAGGTAACAACGGTAAAAACAGTAACAATAATAATATTTATATTTATAACAAGGTGCAATAATAATTAATGTGCAATAATAACAGTGTGCAATACAAATACACTTATTCTTCTTTTTTATTACTAAGTTATTATACTGTGTTGCGTTGTGATGTGTCGCATCGTGTCGTGTTGCCGACGTAGGACAGTTTTCATTTCATTGTACTACTGTACTATGTATGACTGTGCAATGACAATAAAGAGTTAGCTTATCTTATAAAGAGTCAAAGTCAGAGCATGGTGGCTGAATCAGACAGGTGTCAGGCCTGAAGAGCAGAACTGAGGATGTAAGGAGCTACAGACACAAGGACAAGATGATAAACTTACATGTTCCTACTTTTACAATAATTATGTAGATATCAGGTATTCTGTTGTTTGTTATACCCTTTGTTTTTTATTAGGTTGTCAAATTATAATAATTATTTTGTTTTCTATTTATATGTCTGCATCTCGCTTGCTTGTCAGGCATTGTATTGGTAGCACTGGGATATCAGGCATGACTGAGGTCAGTGTGATGGTAATCACTGAACCTGTTACGGTTTGGAGGAGGACTCAAGCGCAGGACTCCGGTTCTGATGCTCACAAGAAGGGTTTATTTACAATGCACCAGGTGTATATACAAGAATGTGCGGGGGGGTGCTATATACAGCCGAGTGGTACAGTGGTAGACAACGATCCAGCGACGAACAGCAGTCACCTCCTGGCTGAAGTGCTGATCACCTTAACGAGACCCAGGTGTCTCATCTCCCGAGGGCGTGGGCCGAGGGCGTGAACCCACAGTGAGTTCCACCCCGGCGAGAGAGAAGAGGAGAGAGAGAGGAAGAGAGAGAGTGCTGATCAGCGTGCAGCTGATCCACCTGGCCGTGACAGAACCAGCATGCTGTTTAAGCATAAACAAGCAGCACCAGTCTAATCTGATGCTTCAGTCAGAAGAACAGGAGCCCAAATAAGGTCTTAAAAATTACTTTAAATAAGATCAATTCAGTCTTGTTTATATGGCACCAAATCACAACTATAGTTGCCTCAAAGCACTTTAAGTTAAAGACCCTACAATAATACATACAGAGAAGAACCCAACAATCATATGACCTCCTATGAGCAAGCACTTTGGCGACAGTGGGAAGGAAAAACTCCCTTTGAACAGGAAGAAACCGCCGGCAGAACCAGGCTCAGGGAGGGGCGGGGCCATCTGCTGCGACCGCGAGAGGAGAAAGACAGAGATTAAACGATTAAATGCAGAGTGCTGTGTAAAACATGGTGAGTGACGAAGACACACTCAGTGCATCATCAGCAGCCTCTGGCAGGGAAACAAGGGGAGGCTTCAGGGTCACCTGACCCAGGCCTAAGTACAAAGTTTTAAGTGTAATCTTGAAAGTAAAGCGAGTGTCTGTCTCCTGAATCCAAGTCTTATGTGTACAGTATATGTCCAAAACTGTAGCTTCATAGATGTCACAATTCAATAACACAAAGTCTCTGCCTCATCTGATCAAAGCACTCAACAAATGTCCAGTTTATTCACTTCATTTATGCAGAAACATAATGATTACCTCCCTTTCACCATAATAAGGAAATATGCTTACCAACACCCTGCCAAACAAAACTCAAGCGAGCAAAATTTTCTATCCTTGAAATTGAAATTTGCAGACAGAGCAAACAAACAAAGGGCTGGATGCTCAAACAGGTAAACAAAGATAAAGATAACAAATAAAAATACCAAAAATGTATTAAAGTCTGTTCTTTGGAACATTTAGAGAAAGCAGAAGTAATCCAGTTTTTTTTGTGTCTTTTTGATGCTACAGGAGCTTGTTTAGAAAATAAGAGCAGGTAGAAACAGATAATCACCTGCAAAAATAATGTCTAAATGTCAGTGAGCTGAACACGGGACCACACAGCACAAACTTAGCAGCCATGCCAAAAGCAACAGCCACCGAATGATCAAAAAACCAGTCAGTCACCGGTCAGGATTTCAAGGTGCCTCTGGTCTACCCAAAGCTCTGCTGTGGTGTGACCAGCAGCCACCATTTCTCATTTGCAGCAAACCTAAAAACGGATGGATGGCAGTAGCATGTATCTGGTTGGAAAGTCTCTGCCTAAACTTAGTTTTCCTAAACTAGTCAGTTTGGCAGCTCAACTGATCCAGAACAAGCAGCAAAATAGTGAAATGGATGTGTAGTAGTACATCAAAGTGAATGGAGCTCTGCAATCTAATGTTTGATATGAAAGTGTTGGGAAAATCTCAGTCTAGGGTATCAGCAAACCCCCTTAAACATCATGATATTAACCCCCAGCTGCCCAGTCGAGGCGATTTGTGTCCCCGGGAATTTCTGCTGCCTTGAGCCAAATGGCTCATTCAAACAGAATAGCAGCCCTTGATCAAAGCACAGCCACATAAGGCTGGCCAAAATATTCTGTTACATGCTGACCCACACACTGATTAACAAACACTTTCCCTCTTCAAAAGTCCTTTCAGCACATGTCAGGGTGAAGACTCATGAAACAGAATACACAGTGGAAGCCACGCTCTGATCTTACGCCTTTAGGAACTTACTGTTAGGCCCGGAATGTCGTAATTCCAGGCTACAGGGTCACAGGAACCTTTCATCTCTGTCACACTGTTTCAGTGAACACCGGCTAATGTGGTTTAATGTTATACTCAATAGTGCACAGCAGTGGAACTGAAATAACTCAGGCAACACTTTATGGAATAAGTGATTACTGATTGTACTAGTACATATTAAAGTGGTTAATATAACTTCACATGTACTGTATTTACTAAAGAGGATATCCATTCTAAAAACAGACAGTACAGCAGTTTATCCAAAGTGCTTTACGTGAGACTAAAAAGCTTTTGATCCACTGACATTTACTGAAAATGTCCCTAAATTGCAGAGCAATGTATTAATTTAAAGAATTCCATGATTCATTTTTAATAGTTTTTACTATGCATTTAATTTAAATATGCATAATTTATGCACATGCGCTGATATTGAAGGAAAATTGTGTGACTTTTTCTGTTTGTTTTATGTGCTCATCATGACTGAAACCTAACTGCTCCACTGTGCAGTCTACTTGTCACAAAACCAGGTCACTATCAATTGGACTCATGATGACTTTAGCCTCGAGATTAGCCTGACTTTCCACTCAAACAAAGAGGGGCAGCTGTCAGTTTGGCTGATGGTAAAGTGTGACCAGAACAAAGTCAATCAGTTGGCTGAGGGAGGTATGGGTGGATAGAGAGATCGCTGATAGGGAGGCTATAGGTTTGGGCATCGTTGTGTCCTCCTTGTTTATTTACTTGTTATTGTACTGGTTGTGTATCAGGTGGTGTTGGTGCGGCGTGGCTGCCAGGACCTGACCGCTGAGCGAGGACGTCAGTTAGTGGCCACTGACAGCAACAGATAAGAGCTCGGAGGGACAGAAAGACAGACGAGAGGATGGACTTTGACCTTCCCCCTATCTGTTTAAACCCCCCTACTTGTTTCCGAAAAACAACACACAGTGATTGGTGATTTACTCGGGGTCTGTGCCCTGAATGCTTCACGTGCAGGAAGCGGTGGCCTGATGTAAGATCAAGCTGTGATCTTTGTCCTTCACAAAACAGACACAAAGCAGCGCAGGAAACATCTTCTGATGACGAGACTACGAAATGTGACAAATCTGCAGACGGGTCAGAAAGTCTTTATAAAAACCCAACAGGACTCATACCAAAGCCTGAGTATCTCAGGATTTCATTCCCCACTTCGATGCATGCATGTGAACTAAAGAAACAAACCAGTCTAACCAGTGCTACATTACTTACTGTGAGACTGTTTTAGTGGATTTTTTCAATTATCAGACAGAAAATTTAAACCTTATTTTGACCTCACGAGGTCAATGACCTCTAACAGCAGAGTTCCAGGTTTGTTCCACCACACTTACTTTAGTCGTTGTCTCCTTAGTGCTGATATAAAATCACCAAAGTCAGCGACTGAGTGACTTCCTCCTGATCCAAACCTTTTCATTACAACACTCCGTAGTTTCAGGGTTTGGGTGCAGTTTAGCCACATACCAAGGACAGTTATACCAAATACATTTATTCAGTTCATGTATCCTTTATGTTTTTTGATCTTATAGTTCCAATGTTATAAGATTTGGGTACTTTAAAGATGAGAATTAGAGATAAATGAGCAGACCCACTCCAAACCCAAAAGACAATGTTTTCCCTTAACAGCCATGCTATGTTATGGAATACTGCCCCAAGAACAACAAGGAGACCGGTGTAATTCCCCATATTTCGAGTGCTGCAACAGATGTGTGATGTCTGCAGTAGATGTTAACCAGGGAAACTGCTCCAAGCGTGATCCTCACACTCTTCCAGAGTCTTGGCCCTACTTACTAGAAGCCTGGTGGGCTTAGGCTCCTAATGAAATCCAGCCTGATACAAGTGTCACCATGGAATTCAGTGAAGTGGAGACCAAGGAGGCTGGTTTCATCTTCTGCCAAGTTCGGCAGCCAAGCAGTACCAAGTCAGCAGAAGTCTTCAGACACTGTAGGCCCGTCCAAACCCACTGCTGGTTCTCCAGTGTGTGTGTGTGTGTGTGTGGGGGGGGGGGGGTCCCATTCTATCAGGAATCTGCTGTGTCAGTCTCACTGCAGATCAATCATTTTAAACCCCACCTAAATGTACCACCCCACCCCCCCACCCCACCCGCCACCACCACAACACACAATTTTAACCACATGCTAAAAAACATGGCTTCACAAACTAAAAGATGTTTCAAATGAAATTTCTAACTTTGTGCAATTCTTCTAAGATTTCTATTTGTATCGATGAAATTTTATTTTAACAGTGTGAAGGTTCACCTGTGACCTGCTGGATGTTGAGAGGTTAAAGAAATCAAAGACAATGCTAGCTTTGATGGTGTGGATGCTGTTTCATACAACACACTGAACTGACTGAATTACAGGCGCTAAGTTGATCAACAGTGCAAAATTTGCATTTAATGCTCTTTCTGAAGGTAACGTTTGAGTCGAGATAAACTCAAGAACTGCAGATTATTAACCTTCAATGATATGCCTGTTATATTTCTTTTGTCTGTTTCAGTTTTCTGTGCAAACATGCCTTGTTGATGTCAGAGATCGGAGGAGAATGGGCCATGCTCTGCCCAGGAGAAATACCAAAATTCCCAAAACTGGGAAAAGTTTTTGTTCTACAAACTGAAAAAAAAAAACCTAAACAGATGACTGGAGGAAGCTAAAGTCTGGTCATCAGAAGTGTGGAGGATCAACATGAACTGGACTTTAAACAAGGTAACACTCACTGATGACACACACTGAAGAAAAACAAGTCTTCTATATCTACATCAGTCACAGGATTGTTAAATATGATCAACTAAAAACATTTGTGAGCCCGTACCCTGAAATCACCAGACCTGCTACAATCGTCATCTAACAGCTTGAAGTACTGACGTTTGTAGCTCTGCTGAAATTCCAAACAGCAGAAATGATGTTCAGAAAATAAAAACAACTATTTTTTCCCTTTTTTTCTTTTACAACTCTGAAACGTGAATGTGTGTACAATCAGTAAATGTTTTTTGTGTGTTTCTGTGCTCAGCATGTGTATCCCTGCACTTTGTCCCACAGTCACTCTGTGGTGCAAGGTGGTACGTCTGAACATCCTCCATCCATCACCTTAATAGTGTAAGCTCCCCAATATTTATGCAGGGATTAACGCTTTTTAATATGCTAACAGTTAGGAAGACTGATTATGATGAAGCGTGTTAATATCTCCATGAATAACCCAGAGTGAGGAAAAGCCGGGACACTTACCGGCTGACAGAAATGTACATGGTGATGTGTACTCATAAATAAATTCAGCAAAGACTGAGGGAAAAAGTTCAGTTTATTATAGACTTGGTTTGTGGACTCTAATTCCTCTAATCAGATTCCGAGTTGTCTTTGTTCTGCACTTTCAAACCTAAAATGCAGATGATTTTCCATGCTGTGTGTGTGCAGCCAGAGCAACATTCCCAGCCTTTCCCCACCTCCCGTCCTCACTCCAGAGCCTCTTAATAAAGCATCAGTTAAAAAGTGAATGGATCAATTAGGCAATTTATCCGACTAATCTTTGGCAGGGCCCACCTTTTTGATGCCACCAACAAAGCGAGCGAAAACATTGTTAATGCATCCAAAAAATAAAAGGGTTTGCTTCTGCCTCTCGTTCCCAGATGATTTGGAATAATTTGCTTCTCATTCAGGAGATGGAAGGCAGCCGGGGCTCTCCATCACTGGCAGTCGGCATGAAAGCACTTCGCCACCAACTTTCCCCCAATATCTCCTCACTGGAATCAGCTAAATGGCTATTAGGCCAGCACCTCCTGCCAACACGCTCTCCATATTCACAAAGAAGAAGAGGTGTTAGTTTGGATGGGGTCTTAGTGTGACAGCTGTGTGTGTTTGATTTGGCAACTGCATTCTGTGTGTGTGTGTGTGCGTAGTGCATTAGGATGTAATATCGGGGGTCTTTGGGGAGGTGTGCCACACATGCTTTAAAATGTAACACAAGAAGAAAACACGCTGTACTGTAATGTTGGTATAATATTTATATGTTTAACTTAGAGGAGGGAGCAACACTTATCCTGACAGAAGACATCAGTGCTTTAAATGCTGTCTGTGAGCTACCCACAACATGTGTGTGATGTTCATGGACTGTATGTAAATAATATATGCAGCTATCATAATGTCAGCCATTGTTGTCTGGTATTTTGGCCTTGTAGAGACAAGAGTGTGCTGAGTTAGGGAACCTAATTATCACGGAGTGCACACAAAAGCAGTTAAAGCAAAAATAATTTCAGTGGTCATGTACAGTCCAGGTTTTATTTGGAATGGAAATTTGAAACAATCTATTTTCACTTTGTCATAGTGGGGTGCTGTATGTATTCTGGAGTAAGGCTGTAACATGACATACTGTAGGGCTTCACCTCACAACATAAAGCACCTTGAGGTGAGTGTTGTTGTGATTTGGTGCCATAGAAATAAAAGTGAATTAAAGTGAACTGAGAAGGACACATGAATCTAGAAAATGAGGCCTTTGGGTGTTATGTTGTATTTCTTGTGCTCTTTAAAAGGACTGATTTTAATTTCTAAAACGTCCAGGAGGCAAGTGAACTGCCTCTGTCCTCTATTCGTACTACGCTGACTCTGTAACCCCAAGGAAAAAGACTTTTATATGTTAACAGTGATTATCTTATGACTCATGAGCCGTTTTCTGTGTAAGTAGCTTGTTGGACGGTGAGCACACTTAACAAGCTGGCAGTAAAAATGCAAAGAGCCTGTTGAGCATAAAAAACTCTGGATTCTAAGTTAATTTTTTCAGACATAATTATCATAATTATTAAAACCCTGTGACAGTCTGTGTGAGTGTACCAGTGTCCCTTTGTGCCAATACGTGGGCTTGGATGGGCCCTGTGACAGCTCCCATGTGAATGCATACAGTGTGTATATTAGCCTTACAGCTGTGCAGGTATCCACACGTTTTCTTTGATGGAGTTACTCGTAGCCTCTTCCTTGTAGTCGCTTTCTTGCTATTTCGAAGCAGATGTAGGGGTGGGATGGAGGGAGTTGGTTGGGTCATTGGTTTGGGTACAGACAAAGCCAGATCAGCGCTTTCCAGACAGCATGTTCCTCTTTATTCACAATGAGGTTTGGCTGTCTGCAGGGCTACATGCTTTGGCAACAGCAGCAATGGTGATGGCCTACAGCAAGGAGAAGTATGCTTCCTGCCTCCTTGGCACTATAAACATGCACACAGACACCAGGTGGTGTACTGTATGTGTCTATGGTTTCTGATAATACTTTAAGTGCAAGCTAGAGCCAAGCAAAACTCAAGTAGTTGCCAGTATGTGTTGGGTGTTCAATGAATGAAACCCATGTGTTAGAGGGTAGTGCATCCACTATCAGTGGCAACATTAAGACCTTCTAAACCCTGATGGTCCGAGGTCTAAACCTGGGAGGACCAAGGAGGCATAACTCTAGATGTAAACCCGAGACCTGCTGTCTCAGCAAAGCTGTGACGATAAGAATTATCATTCCCTCTAACAGTGGGCAGTAAGGCATTACAAGTAAGGCATTACTGAAATCCGATTACTTTTTTCAAGTAACGAGTAATGTAAGAGATTACCTTGGAGTATATGGGAGAATATGGAGTGCAGGAGAGTACGACCATGCACTGTTTAAAGCTTGGATGTATTTACATTACTTTGAGTTTGAGTCTGTAAAAAGTTAAAAAATACATCAGCGTCCCCTGTACAATCTGCATGGGAAGAAAACTTCTTTCTACAGCAAAAAATTAAACTTCAAATCTGAGCAAGCACCGAGCACGCTGCCACAGGAATGTGAAATTCACAGAGAAACCCCCGGATCCCCCCACTGACATGCCCACTGTGGCACCGGGCAAACCTCAACCTGCTCCACTCCTCCTAAACAGGTGACAATAGATGTAAGAGCAACAGGACTTACCGTATTTTCGGCACTATAAGGCGCACTTAAAATCCTTTAATTTTCTCAAAAATTGACAGTGCGCCTTATGTATGAACTCTGGTTGTGCTTACTGACCTCAAGCCGATTTTATGTGGTACACAAAAATCTGTCAAAAATGTTTTAGTACGACTTTGCTAAGCTACGAAGCTGCACAGCTTGATGGATTGTCGGAGCATTACGGCTACCATAGTCAGGAGCCTCGTGGAGTAATCTGGGTCCTAAACTCCGTCTGCTTCAGGTCCCAAAGTCAAATGAACACTGCGGCATCACTGAGAATTAAAAACTGTCTAAATTCTTTCATCTTTAATAAAATGATCAGTGTTGCTGCTTTACCAGGTGTAACAATTAAGTTTAACATCCAGGCATCCATGAAAACAGAATTTATTAAATTTAACGGAGTTAGAAGTTAGCAGGAAGTTAGCTCGCTAGTTTCCACCTAAGCTTGATATAGCATGTTCTGACTGAGAGATTTCCGAAACATTCAAACGTACAGCTCTGCTATCACTTCCAACATAAATGAAGACAGAAAACTAAACAGCAGTGACGTTTGTAGGGTTACTGAAGTTGGGCTAGCTGGTATATAATGATGTGCTAAGTGATTGCTAGCTATACAGCTATGTTAGCACAGCATAAACAGTGAAGCTGGAGGATGAACGCTAACTTTTTTCCACTCGATAAAAGTTAACGTGAGGGTTCCCGATGTTTAGAGACAAATGCAATCGCATGGCAGGATGCTGTAAACGGACCAAACTTCAGTTGTTCCATTGTAGTTTCTATTTGGATTGCAGTATCACACACCACTGTCTCGTGCTAAATGTTCTTCTGACTTGTTACTTCCTGCTTTACGTCTGTCTGTGAAGGTTCTCAGTCATCCAGGTCATCGTAGTCAAAGGTGCTTCCTGCTTTACCAAACTTCAGTCAGGAGAACAACTGAGATAATCCATCCACAATACGAGGTTAGTTATTAATATACTGCAACAACATGGGAAGAGAGCAGCTGCCAGAGAATTCAGCATTAACGAATCAATGGTATGGAAGAGGACGAAGCAAGAAGAATGAGTTGAGTAAAGTTTGACTTATCTGACGGATAATCCGGTGTGCCTTATGTATGAAAACAGACCCGTTCATCGACAGTGCGCCTTATGGTCCGAAAAATAAGCTAGTGCTGCTGAATCTTTGACTTTACTTATTTCTGCTGTGTTTTACTTGCATCTATTTGAAAGAGTGAGTGTAAACACAAAACATGATTTTATTTTATATGCTGGAATATGCAGAAAATAGGTTTAAATGTTGGACAATTTCTTCAAGTCAAAAACAGTTACATATAATTAAATTTATGGTTAATGCAATGTGTATAAAGTTAAAAGATTAAAACTCATAAAACAATTTTTAAAAAGAGGCTTTTTCATTTGATTACATTTTTATTTGATGGATTATGCATAAAAAATAGAATTGGGCTGAAAGGTCTATTGCTTTATTAAGTTTGCAGGTTGTGTGCCATGTTTTTAAAAAGTAACTAAGTAATAAGTAACAAATTACTTTTGAAAATAAGTAATCAGTAATGTAACAGGATTACTTTTTTGGAGAAGTAATCCGTAATAAGTAACTAATTACGTTTTTCAAGTAACTTGAACATCACTGCCTCTAACACACATCAAACTGCTCCCTGTTCACTTTCTAAAACATTGGGGTGAGGGTAACTACAATACTTAAACCTCAGGGGGTTAAAGTAGACACTTTATCAAACATTACACTTTCAATGATGATGTTAGCATCTAGGAGTAACTAGGACGTCATCAGGTGACAAAGAGGCGTAGCTACAAATACTTTTACTCTGAAGTCCTTGCTGACAGAATCTGTGGGCTGCAAACATAAAAATCATTGTTATGCAGGGTTAAAGGTTTATATGGAAATATAACCTTCCAGTTTGGATTCGGGAGACAGACACTATCTCTACTTTCAAGATTAGGCTTAAAACTTTCCTTTTTGCTAAAGCATATAGTTAGGGCTGGACCAGGTGACCCTGAATCCTCCCTTAGTTATGCTGCAATAGACGTAGGCTGCCGGGGATTCCCATGATGCATTGAGTTTTTCCCTTCCAGTCACCTTTCTCACTCACTATGTGCTAATAGACCTCTCTGCATCGAATCATATCTGTTATTAATCTCTGTCTCTCTTCCACAGCATGTCTTTCATCCTGTTTTCCTTCTTTCACCCCAACCGGTCGCAGCAGATGGCCGCCCCTCCCTGAGCCTGGTTCTGCCGGAGGTTTCTTCCTGTTAAAAGGGAGTTTTTCCTTCCCACTGTCGCCAAAGTGCTTGCTCATAGGGGGTCATATGATTGTTGGGTTTTTCTCTGTATTTATTATTGTGCTATCTACTGTACAATATAAAGCGCCTTGAGGCGACTTTTGTTGTGATTTGGCGCTATATAAATAAAATTGAATTGAATTGAATTGAATTGAATATTTATAGATCAAATCAAATATAGCATGTGTGGCTGCTGAAACAAGCACACCTGGTGCTGTAGTTACAAATGTCACTTTACAGCAGAGTTGTAGGTTTAAATGACCTCTATTCTCTGGCAAAAGTCCTGAACCAACGTCACTCACATGTCTTTATCATTCACTTTGTCACAATCATTATTAATCTCTGGCTCTCTTTATGGTGTCTTGGTCCTGTTTTAGATGGCCACGCCCCTCCCTGAGCCTGGTTCTGCCGGAGGTTTCTTCCTTCTCCACCCCTTTTGTGAGTGTGGACGCTTTCTCTCTTTGCTCTTTAAATGCTTTGCTTCTTTTATTGATTTTTATTGATTTTTATGCTGATTTTTTCCCTTTTTTCTGTATGAGCTTACCTGCGAGAGCTTCTGGACACTTATAGATCATTAGGACTAAAGTGTTCTTAACAGAAACAGCAACATTTTTATAGTTACCTTATCCTCTGCGCTCTGTGTGTCTGTGGCCTAGACACAGCTGAAGCCTGATTACAGCGTCTGGGCACCGAACAGCCTCAATAGCCTGGAAAGGTGCTAACCGCTAGGCTAACTAGCAACAAGATGCCTTCCCTCTCCACAGATGACTACCACAGCCTCCTGCAGAAGATTGCAGTACTGGAGACAAAAATTCATCGCTTAGAAGTAAACGTGGAGGTAAATGGACTGTGCGGAAATGAAACAACCTTGCCTTTGATTCAAAACAATGGCGATGAGCAAGCTAATACACAGCTAAGGAGCACAGATAACATGACCAAGAAAGTAGACTCTGTGCATTATTATAAATCCTCAAGTGATAATCCCCCCTTGGACTGTCTTGGTGCAAAACCAAGACATAAATCATGTCTCCTGGAAGGGGGAGGACGTATCACAGGCAGAGCACAGCGAGCTGAAATCTCATAAACCGACTGGCCTTCACTTCCTACGAGACAGAGAAGCTCTTCTACCCCTGTATACGGGAGGAAACAGGACTGGACAACCGTGAATAGGAAGGTTAACAACAAACCTCCAAAACAACTGAATGTGAAACTGCAGAACAGATTTGCTCCACTATCAAAGGACCCTGGATCTATATCGGACAACCATCCACCTAAAAGTAGCGAAGTAAGGTCTGAAAATCTGTTGAAAAGTAAAAGGCCACAGGGAAAGCTAAAGGCTAGGCCTGAAACTCTGATTGTAGGTGACTCTGCCGTAAAGGATGTACAAAGGATGTGCGGTAAGAACACTAAAGTCCTCTGCTTTCCTAAGGATATGGTCAACAACCTAAAGGAGAGAATTCTTCAGATTGCAGATGAATATCCAACCGTGACAAACATTGTTCTGCATACAGGGTCAAACGATGTGTCCAAACAACAGTCGGAGGTTCTGAAATGGGACTTTACTGGATTATTAAACACTGTAAACTCTCTGAATGCAGCTGTATTCATCAGTGGACCTGTACCGCCCGTCAGAGGAGGAGACGAGAGATTCAGCAGGTTGTTTGCACTGAATAAATGGCTCATATCAGCATGTACTGACCACTCAGTGCATTTTATCAACAACTTCAATATTTTTTGGGAACGCAGGCATCTGTTTAAAGCAAATGGATTTAATTTTAACAAGTCTGGGGTGAAACTGTTCACCTCCAACTTGTTTTATTAACTCGTCATCCATCTGTGCTTGGTGCCAAGGCTGAGATAAACGAGGAGTTATGTCATAAAGAGGAACAAACAGTACTCCAAGAACAAACAAAGCCCAGCAGAAACCTTGAGGAGGAGCTCCATCTGCCCCCACCCAGGAAGAGCCTCAGAAAGGAGAGACATCTGAGGCAAGAAGATGTCTCTCTTATCCCTACTTGCCTCCAACTCTCTCAACAACACCAACGACCAGGACCAGGGACCACGACCTTCCCCAGTCCCCCAAACCCCTGACAGGCCATCACCCTCCTCCCCCTCCCTTTCTCCCTCCTCCCCACACCTGAAATTCACTGAGGAGATGATAGCACGGGTCAATGCTGGGCTCAGATCTACCCCCCGGCCCAATCCCTTTTTGTCCCCCATAAACCCCCCACCAGAGCAGCCAAAGGTTCGCCATCGGGCCCCGCCCTCAACAGAGCAATCGAAGTTACATTGCCCAGCCTCGCCCCCCTTAGTTCCTCCTTACCACCTTCATGCCCTGTCTCCGCAGTCTGATGTTTAAAGATCTTTAAATATAGTAAACATACCTTGTGTGCCACAGACTGCTCCCAAACACGAGGGGCCAAATAATACCTCTAAAACACTTAAGTTGGCTTTATTAAACATTAGATCTTTAGCTGGGAAAACATTTTTAATTAATGATTTAATCACTGAGCACAGCCTTGATTTTATGTTTTTAACTGAAACTTGGTTGGACCAAAGTAACAGTGGAGCTGTCCTCATCGAGTCGACCCCTCCTAACTACAGTTTTATCAGTGAGGCCAGGGTGAGCAGGAGAGGAGGAGGGGTGGCTGTCTTATTTAATGAATCATTTCAATGTAAGCAGCTATCTCCTGGAAGTTTTCAGTCTTTTGAATATGTGGCTTTACAGCTGAAGGCCCCATCCAAAGTTATGTTTCTTAATGTTTACAGGCCTCCCAAATACTGCACAGACTTTTTTAATGACCTCAGTGAACTGCTGTCTGTGATCTGTGTTGATTTCGACTGTGTAATTATTGTTGGGGATTTTAACATCCATGTGGACAACCCTCAGGACAAAGGGACTAAAGACCTGAGTAACACTCTGGGCAACTTTGGGCTGACTCAGCATGTAACAGAGGCCACACATAATAGAGGACACACTCTTGACCTACTGATCTCCAAGGGCCTGAGCATTTCAAACGTTACTGTGTCTGATGTGGGCCTGTCTGATCATTACTGTGTTTTCTTTGAAAGTAAAATCTCAGCCCACACAAATATATCAACAGCAGTAATCACAAAACGGTGTATAACTGAACACAGTAGTGAGATCTTTAACCAGGTCTTCCCATTAACACCTGACCTGTCCAGAGGTTCAGTCAATGAGCTCGTCAATAGCTTCAATGCTAAAATGTTAAATGTAATGGACACTATTGCTCCCATTAAGGTGAAGGTTATCTCTGGAAGGAAAAAGTCTCCATGGAGAAACTCCACACTGGTGAAAAATGAAAAAAGAGAGTGTAGGAAAGCTGAGCGCAGATGGAGAAAAACAAACCTCCAGGTTCATTATGACATCTATAAAGAGAAACTTCACAATTATAACTTACAACTGAGGAGTGCAAGGAGGTCCTACTTCTCTGACATCATCACCAAAAACAGTCATTATTTTCTACAGTTGACAGGCTAACAAACCCTCCTGTGTCAGTGGCAGCTGAACTTCATTCGACCATGGCCTGCAATGACTTTGCCAAATTCTTCACAGAAAAAATCCAAAAGATTAGACAAGCAATTAATACATCAACAGCAGATCCAGGAAATGTACTGTGTCCACCGAAAAACTGTTTAAACACCATCAAACAGTTTCACCCTATTAACAGCAAAGACCTGGAGGACATCTTAGGTCAACTGAACTCCTCCTCTTGCTGTTTAGATGTCCTGCCAACAAGTTTTTTCAAAAAGGTCTCAAAGACTTTGGAGTCAGACCTGTTACAGATCGTCAATTTTTCTTTAATGTCAGGTGTGTTTCCAGAACCACTAAAAACTGCTGTAATTAAACCTATACTGAAAAAGGACAATCTTGACAAGACACAAATGAACAACTACAGGCCGATCTCAAATCTCCCATTTTTAAGTAAGATTATTGAAAAAGCAGTTTCTCAACAGCTCAATTACTTCTTAAAACAGAATAACTGCTATGATGCCTTCCAGTCAGGTTTTAGACAGAACCACAGCACTGAAACCGCTCTGACCAAAGTGTTTAATGACATATGTCTGAACACAGACAGTGGAACAATGTCAGTCTTAGTTTTACTGGATCTCAGTGCAGCATTTGATACAGTTGACCACAACATATTACTCAAATGACTGGAGAACTGGGCAGGTCTTTCAGGAACTGTACTAAACTGGTTCAAAACATACTTAGAAAACAGGAAATACTTTGTATCAATAGGTAACTTCACATCTGAGCAGACAAGTATCACATGTGGAGTTCCCCAAGGTTCCATCTTGGGACCCCTTCTGTTTAACATTTACATGCTCCCACTGGCACAGATTATAAAGAACAACAAAATAAACTATCATAGCTATGCAGATGACACACAAATATATATCACAATGTCACCAGGAGACCGAGGCCCTGTACAGGCTCTTGGTAAATGCATTGAGGAAATTAATGACTGGTTGTGCCACAATTTTCTCCAGCTAAACAAAAATAAAACTGAGGTAATAGTCTTTGGTGCCAAAGAAAAACGATTACAGGTCACCAGAGAACTTCAATCTATACACCTAAAAACCACAAACCAGGCGAGAAATTTGGGTGTAGTGATGGATGCAGACCTAAACTTAGAAAAACACATTAAGACAATAACAAAATCAGCTTACTATCACCTCAAGAATATTTCAAGGATAAAAGATCTGATGTCTCAACAGGACCTGGAAAAACTAGTCCATGCATTCATCTTTAGTAGGCTTGATTACTGTAACAGCATCTTTACAGGTCTACCTAAAAAATCAGTCAGACAACTACAGCTCATTCAGAACTCTGCTGCTCGAGTCCTCACTAAGACCAAAAAAGTGGACCACATCAGTCCAGCTCTGAGGTCTTTACACTGGCTACCTGTCCGTCAGAGGATAGACTTTAAAGTTCTGATGCTGGTCTATAAAGCTCTGAATGGTTTAGGACCGAAATACATCAGTGACCTCCTGACCCAGTATGAACCTTCCAGAACCCTCAGGTCATCTGGATCCGGTCTGTTATCAGTTCCCAGAGTCAGAACCAGACACAGAGAAGCTGCATTCAGCTTTTATGCTCCTTATATCTGGAACAAACTCCCAGAAAGCCTCAGATCAGCTGAAACACTCAGTTTATTTAAATCCAGGTTGAAGACTCACCTATTCTCAGCTGCATTTGAATAAAGCACCAAATCCACACTTAAGTTTAAATTTCAAAACCTACTTTTTAACTACTGATTTTATCTACTGTTCTGATTTTATTTACTGTTTTGTTTGTTTGTTTGTTTGTTTGTTTGCTTGTTTTAATCAAATTTAAATCATGCTTTTTATTTGTTTTTGTTTTTAATGTCTCTGTAAAGCACTTTGAATCACCTTGTTGTTGAATTGTGCTACATAAATAAACTTGCCTTGCCTTGCCTTCCTGTTAAAGGGGAGTTTTTCCTTCCCACTGTCACCAAAGCACATGCTCTCAGGGGCTCATATGATTGCACGGGTCTTATTTGTTTTCGCTGTATTATTACAGGGTATTTTCCTTACAATATTAAGCACCTTGAGGCAACTGCTGTTGTGATTTGCTATATAAATACAACAGAATAAAGATTATTTGCTAAGTATTCTTGTTTGAGTCTGTTAGTTGGATCCTGCCAGAAACTTACTATGACAGTGAAATTAATAACGAAAAACGGAAAATACTAAAAAAGTATGAACATAAAAATGTAAACAATGAGCAAACTAAGAATAAACAGCAAATAATCCAAAAACTTTAAACTCCTAGGTCCAAGACCCAGGACCACAACCACGACACCCAGCCCACACAGCAGGAGGAGCTGGCTGAGAGCTGGCTGGGGCTCCGGCCAGCGTCACCGCCATTCTGCACGATACCAATGAGGATGAAATTCTGGGCAGCGGTGATAAGTTGGAGAGGCTGAGCCATGGCTCTGTGTAGGAGAGCTGGACATGGGCAGCCCAATAAAAGAAAAATCATCACAGGTTTGAGACTCTGAGTCCAGTCAGGGAACACGTGAGAAAGGGTGATGTGACAAAGACAGCACTATTTAAACACATGAAGAACAGCAGGGTAACGAGATGCAGGCAATGGTAGTAAAAGACAGAGTAACAGGAGGTGATGAAAAACTAAACAGAAAACAATAACCAGCTATATAATAACTCTAACAAATAAAACTGAGGTCCTGACATATAAGGAGGTAACAGACAATACTGAGAAAGCAACTTAACACTAACACACATGTATGAAGACAGAAATGTGCACAGTAAGCACGCTAAGAATCAAACAGATACTTAACAAGTATTTACGTAAAAGTCTAAAAACCCTGGATCCAAACACCCGGGACCACGATAGAGAGGGAATAGTCACTTATACTCATGAACCAAAAAATGAAACACAGGAAAAGAGAAGAAAATTTCCAGTTTGAGTCTCTGAGTTATTCAAAGGAAGCAGAATAATGTGTTTGGGAAATAAAACCTGGGTGCTGTCACCCTCGATTCTCGACTGTTTGAAGGAATCAGCAGCCAGTGGCATCTTTCAGAATCAGCTCTGTAACATCACTCTGATTGGCTAAAGAAAGGGGATCTGTAGATTTTAACTTTAAACATCTCTGCACGGATAAATCTACGTTTTGACATGGACTCAATTATCAGGGGGAGCTAATCCCAGAGACCCTTTTAACCTGAAATCTACCGTAAGGGGCCAGGAATAACCACGCTTCCGACTTAGGAAATCAAAGACGGGTAATTAAAATCATAATGGTCTTGGTTAAGATGATTATCGTCAGGGCTCCAGATAAGGCAACCTCCAGCAGATTTCTGCCCTTTTTAAATATTTATGGAATATGATTAGTTTGCGGGGCCAGAGCCATGTTAAAAGGTTTAAGGATGACTTGCAGATCAAGAGATAGAAAATAAGCATCTTAACACAGTGAGGAAATGAGGATGGAAATGATGAGGAGACGGAGGCAGAGAGGAGGGAAGAGAGACGGACTGACCAGGTGTGTACGCCTACAACGTACATGCTGCAAATAGTGTGTGTGTGTGTGTCTGTAGACGGGATCCAGGTGTGTGTCTCTAAGGCCAGGGCTCAGGTTTGAAGAGGACTCACACAAATAAAGTCTGTTGGGTAGATTAAGGATGATAATCTGCTGAGCGAGGGTCAAGCACACACACACACACACACGCACACACACACGCACACACACACACACACACACACACACACTCTGCATTGATTGTTCTCTCACCGACTGTCATAATCCAGATGTACAGACTTGTGATGTGAAGTCAGACACAATGTTTTGCAGTTTGTCAGAATACCAAAGATGAAGAAGTATTATTACAGTATTATTATGGTGTTATTACAGTTTTATTACAGTATTATTACAATATTATTTAGAGTATAATTAACAGCTGAATGTAGAAATGTCTAAATCCCTGGTGGCACTCCTGTATGTATTATGGTTAGGGGTTTCTTAGGATGGTGGCTTTAATTAAATAATTAAATAATTAAACTAGTCAGTGTTTGTTGTTTGTTGAGTATTTGAGAAGATCTGTTATACTAGGGACCTGCAGTTGGGTGGGACCTGCATGGTGGGCATGTAACAGTACTGCTTGGTCAGAGGACCATTTGCCAAATTATTTTTGGCTATTGGAAGCAAAGAAGCACATTGAGAACTGACTGGTGTGTTTCTGTGAAGGGAACACCACCAAAAGAGCTAGAGAGAGTATCTTAACCCGCACCTCAGGCCGGGGTGATTTCACCCCCCATAATCTATCCTCCCCTCCAATCATCCCTCCTTCACCAAAAACTCCTCTGTGCAGCCTCCAGTGTTTTCTGTCTCCATCTGGGCTCGATGCCAAAGGCCTCGCTGGCCTGATTGAGAGGCTGCGGCAGCCCTGCAACCATCCCTCCTTATCTGCACAGATCTGCAGGCACTAATGGTTGGAAATAGCAGGGGAAGGGGGAACAAAACCCTAAATGCACACAAAAAGGGCCTCAGAGGGACAGTTGTCTTTGACATTACAGACTACCTCAGCAGTGCACCGGAATTTGTCACTCAGATCTTTGTTAGTTACACTCAGTTAAAGAGAGCTACAAATCCCTTTGAGGCAAAGATGATACAGTTTGACTTTGTAGCTCCTGTTCTGCTTAGACACTGACACTGTGGCCCATCATGCTTAACAGGCAATGAACATATCTGTCATAGGTTACACATATACATGCATTCAAGGATTTCCATGAACGAACTCTTATAATGTCAGTAAGAATTCTGCTGGTGTAACTTTGAAAATGGTCCTCAAAGTGTGGATGATTCTTGTTTCTATTGACCGCCGTTACATCATTTTGATCTCAAGAAATGACAAAGATGTAAAACTGTCATCTATCAGCTCCAGTATGTGGTTTCAATGTTTTTAGCAGCATGTTTCCCATTTTGTCTCCAATCACAATGTACTCACAAGGCCTCATAAGGATATTTCAGTGTTCTCAGCAACGTCTCAACTCTGTATACTCTAAGTTTCAATAAACTACAGCACCTGATTTCATAACTCATCTACAACTATGAAGAAGGAACTAATTAGAGTTTATTTGAATTCAGTTTACAATGAAAAGCTGCAGGCTCCTGACTCTGAATGACACGTGGCTGGAGACCGCTGCATTTAGCAAGTACTGCTGACTTTGAGTGCTATGTCTTCAGAGCTGGCCAGAAGTCCTCTGAGTTCAGTCTTTGTCCCTTTCCCTGGAGTCCAGATGTGATCCCAGCTGGATGTGACCATTCACCAGCCCATACTTCCTTCATGTGACATGCCCTGCAGTGGGATGCCAAGACCCCTAGCCCTGTCACAAGACACATACACATTCAGCAGAACACACACACACACACGCACGCACACACACACTGTGGTCCGGGGTCACCTCTTTCTACAGCGGTCAGGTTCCAGATGGGTTATATTTCATCTAGTCCTCCCTCTCTCCATCTGAGGCCAGCACCATCCTCAGACTTACAGGAAACAATTCAGTGTGTGTGTGTGTGTGTGTGTTCATGTGTGAGGCATGTTGGATTTCGTTAGAGGTCCTTCACGATTCATTTCTCTGTGATAACCTGAAATCAATACTCTAGCACAAAGATAAGACTATTAGAAATGCAGAACTGAGTAGTACTCTAATGGAAAGAAAAAAATTGCTTGATACAGTTACTAACTCTACCTTGACCAGATTTGATACCAATTAAATTTTTTTAAGGATTGGGGTGTAATTTGGCAGTAAATTACACCCTGCCCGATCACAGGTCTTCTCTGAGCCGTGACATTATACCAAGCTCCTTAATTGGGAAAACTTGTCCAGGGCATCAACTTTAGATGCTAATTAACAAGATTTAGGTGAATATACATGACACCTTTCTACAAGCTGGCCTGAAAAAAGATTTAAAAAGTTTGGCTGAAAAGTTTAAAGTATTGCCAGGGACTCTGGCTTTTATTCAGTTGTATTTATATGTATGTAGTGACAATGTTGATTTCATGAAATTTAATCATGCAGAGTTTCAAATCAGTGTCTCAGAACTCATTACTCACAGCTGTGACACAACCAAACATCAGTACATGTAACACATTACCTGTGTGAGATATTTCACCTGTCTTTATTGTAGGAATAGACTGTGATTTGCTCTCCTCTCCTCTCTTTATCTAATGAAACATTGATGGTTAAAGCTGATCATTATCTGACGCAACATGGCCGCCCCTTCCTGGTTCTGCCAAAGGTTCTTCCTGTTAGAAGGAAGTTTCTCCTTCCTACTATCACCATGCTTGCTAGTAGGACGTCTTATGATTCTTGAGGTTTTCTCTGTTGTCTCTGTATTATTGCTGGTTCTTTACCTTACAATATAAAACACCTTGAGGCAACTGTTGTTAGAATTTGGAGCTATGTAAATACAACTGAATTGAATTAAATAATTAGCGTTAACTTTTTTCACCTCTTTTAAGTGCATGAATACAGACATGTACAGTGAATTTGTCTTTTTATGAATCTTGGATTTGGCTTGGATTTCGGACAGAAAGGAATTGGCAAGAATACCAGAGGCACAAAACACCAGCTACTGGTAGACGGAGCAGTCACCTGACACTGCAAGACTAGGCTGACAAACCTGTGCACTGCCTGGAATGTCTAGAACTATACAAGATCAACCGGACCCTGAGAGCCTTCTTCAGGAACTCAATGAGGATGTGACGGACAACACTAGAGGCCAACTTCAAGCCCATAGCACAAGTCAGCATCAAGTGCGGGATCTACCAAGGAGATGATCTGTCCCCTCTGCTGTTCTGCATAGGCCTGAATCCCCTCAGTGAGATCATTGACAAGACTGGCTACGGATACCGACTACGGAACGGAGCAGTTGTCAGCCACCTCCTGTACATGGATGACATCAAGCTGTATGCCAAGAGTGAACGAGACATTGATTCACTGATCCACACTACCAGGATATACAGCAATGACATTGGAATGTCGTTCGGACTGGAGAAGTGTAGTCGGATGATAACAAAGAGAGGGAAGGTAGTCAGAACTGAGGGGATCGAACAACATTGCAGACATAGAGCATAGTTACAAGTACCTGGGGATCCCGCAGGCGAATGGGAACCATGAAGAGGCCGCTAGGAAAGCTGCAACCAACAAGTACCTGCAGAGGGTCAGGCAAGTCCTGAGGAGTCAGCTGAACGGTAAGAACAAGATCCGGGCTATCAACACCTACGCCCTGCCCGTGATCAGGTACCCTGCTGGGGTAATAGGCTGGCCAAAGGAGGAGATAGAAGCCACTGACATAAAGACAAGAAAGCTCCTTACCATGCATGGAAGGTTTCACCCCAAGTCCAGCACCCTGAGGCTGTACACTAAGCGGAAGGAAGGGGGCCGGGGACTACACCACCACAGTCCAGGATGAGACAAGAAACATCCACAAATACATCACGAAGATGGCCCCAACTGACAGCGTGCTCAGTGAATACCTCAGGCAGCAAAAACCCAAGAAAGAGGAGGGAGACGAGGAACCATCATGGACGGACAGGCCCCTGCACGGTATGTACCACCGGCAGATAGAGGAGGTGGCTGATATCCAGAAATCCTACCAGTGGCTGGACAAAGCTGGACTGAAAGACAGCACAGAGGCACTAATCATGGCAGCACAGGAACAAGCTCTGAGCACAAGATCCTTAGAGGCTGTGGTCTATCACACCAGGCAAGACCCCAGGTGCAGGCTGTGTAAAGATGCCCCTGAGACAATCCAGCACATAACAGCAGGGTGCAAGATGCTAGCAGGCAGGACATACATGGAACGCCATAACCAAGTGGCCGGCATAGTGTACAGGAACATCTGTGCCGAGTATGGCCTGGAAGTGCCGAGGTCAAAATGGGAGACGCCCCCTAGGGTGATGGAGAATGACCGAGCTAAGATCCTGTGGGACTTCCAGATACAGACGGACAAAATGGAGGTGGCTAACCAACCGGACATAGTGGTGGTAGACAAACAGGAGAAGACGGCCGTAGTGATCGATGTAGCGGTTCCCAATGACAGCAACATCAGGAAGAAGGAACACAAGAAGCTCGAGAAATACCAACGGCTCAGAGAAGAGCTCGACAAGATGTGAAGGGTGAAGGTAACGGTGGTCCCAGTGGTAATCGGAGCACTAGGTGCGGTGACTCCCAAGATAGGCCAGTGGCTCCAGCAGATCCCGGGAAGAACATCGGAGATCTCTGTCGAGAAGAGCGCAGTCCTGGGAACAGCTAAGATACTGCGCAGGACCCTCAAGCTCTCAGGCCTCTGGTAGAGGACCCGAGCTTGATGGATCGACCGCCCGCAGGGACAAGTGGGGAATTTTATATATATACAAATATATATATACACATATATTTTAAAAATCCATAGTCTTATAATGCTACTTGGATAATGGATAATATCTGTTTAACTTATCATTAAGTAATGTACAAAAATTAGCTATATAGCATACAAGACTGTATTTTAACCCAAACCACAAATCTTTCTTAACACTAACCAAGGAGTACAATATGGTAAACCTTGAGCAAGATGAGATATAAGCCATGTCCAAATTCATAGGCTGCATCCTGTTGAGGACCTGTCCTTCGCGGTCTACGTGGGCCGGGTCCTCCGAAGACCGAGAAGGCCAGAAGTAAACAGCTGTGAAATTGGACGGTCTAGCCTTCAGATTTGCGTCACCGCTGTCTTGGTGGAGTTTAATAAACTCGGCTGTCTGCTCCTTTCTATCTAAAATATAACAGAACACTGGAGTAAACTCTTGACCGTCTCACACTTCTGTTTAATCAGTTTTCTGTTTGACGTTTATTCAGCTGTGTGAAAACCAAGGAGGAAGTCACCCGAGGGAATAATAAAGTTTTATTTTATCTAATCTAACAACTTTAATCTCAGCCAAACTGATTTAGTCATGAACAGTGTTGGTCAAGTTACTTGAAAAAAGTAATCAGTTACTAATTACTGATTACTTCCCCCAAAAAGTAATCCCGTTACTTTACTGATTACTTATTTTCAAAAGTAATTAATTACTTAGTTACTTGGTTACTTAGTTACTTTTTAAAAACACAATTTACAACCTGAATAGGTGATAAAGCGATAGATCTTTCAGCCCAATTCTACTTTTTCTGCATAATCCATCATATAAAATGTAATCAAAAGGATAAGTCTCTTTTTAAAACTTGTTTTATTAGTTTTAATCTTTTAACTTTATGCATCAAGCAAAAATTAAATTATATGCAACATTCTCTGACTGGAAGAAATTTGTTTAACATTTAAACCTATTTTCTGCACATTCCAGCACATAAAATAAAATATTTTTTTTGTGTTTACACTCACTCTTTCAAATAGATGTAAGTAAAACACAGCAGAAAATAAATAAAGTCAAAGACTAGTTGCTCTATTTTCACCTGTAAAGCAGGACTGGGGTAGGCGGAGGTTTACCCTGGTGCAGGTGTGCCGCAGCGGTCAGATGAAGACTCCGCGAGTTTCTCTGTGAATTTCCCATTCCAGTCTACAGGAAGTTTAGGGGTTTTTTCGCTGTAAAAAGAAGTTTTCTTCCCACGCACAACGGACACTAATGTTTTTGTCACTTTTTATGGAATCAAACTCAAAATAAGGTCAGTACTTCCACGCTTTAAACGCTGCACGCTCATACTCTCTCCCGCACTCTGCACACAGCTGTTGTCATGAATGTCGCACTCGCTTACGACACTGTCATGAGACATTCTCGCAAAATCTCATGGTTTTAGTAATGCAGTAACGCAGCGTTCCTACGGGAAAGTAACGGTAATCTAATTACCATTTTTGCAATGGTAATCCCTTACATTACTCGTTACTTGAAAAAAGTAATCGGATTACAGTAACTTGTTACAAGTAACGCGTTACTGCCCATCTCTGGTCATGAACAAATAAAACACTGAAAAAGCCAAACAATAACATTTGATGTGTTGGGAGTTCGCTGTTCTCGGCAGCTCTAGTGACCCTCGAGCTCTCGGCTAGCTATCGAGCTGGTGGGTAACAGACATCTCCAAAAACGTTGGAGCACTTTTGCAAATATGTGATGTCTTGAAACCAAGCAGATATTTTAAGTTTACAGAGCTACATACTCGTCTGAAAATATGTTAAAACTTTATTTTGTGACCCAGAAAGACTAATAAGAGTAATATTTAAACTAAGTAGCGGCCGCCATTGTTGAAAACTGGAATTGGCTGGGCCGCACTATGAATTCTGGGATGTGGTGGGCCACGAAGGATACACCCGACCCATCCTTCAAATTCGGGGAAAAGGAGGATGCATTTGTCGGCCACATTCGGAGGAGTCTACGAATTTGGACAGCGATGCGCTGAAGGCTGTAATCAGTCTACAAATGCCTCAGGAGGATGCAGCCCATGAATTTGGACACCCCCATAGTTGCAGAAGAGCACACTGGTGCCACTCCTGTCAGCTAAGAAGAGGAAACTGAGCCAGTTTACACAGCCAAACAAAACTGGACTGGGAAAACATTTCCTGGTCCAGTGACATTGTTGGTACTGTGTCTTTAACCTACCCACAGTAATCCTACTCTATCTTTAAATATAGCACCAGGTTGCTCCTGGTAGTGTAGTGATGTTCAAGGGTATTTTCTTCTACAAAATGTTTGGCCCTTTAGTATGAACTTAGTGCCAGAGCATACTTGAATATTGTTGCTAACCTTGTCCATACCCTAATGACCACAATGACGTCACTGACAGCCATGACAGTGACGTCTTTGTACACAAACAGTACCTCTGGGATGTGGTGGAGCAGGACATTTGGATAGATGTGCAACTGACAAATTTGCAGCAACTACATAATTGTGGTGGACCACTAGAGGGCTCCACTCACACCCAGTGTTGAGGAAGTGTGTTGCTGTGTTTTGTGGCGCGGTGTGTCAGTTGATGTTGGAGAGGAATAAAGAAGGAGTGAGAACTGAGAGCTCTGTGTCGTCCATGCTTACCTCCACATTGGTGACCCCTGACTCGAGCATGTCTGTCCCTAATTTCGCTAGCACGGTAACAAAGCACGGGGTTGAGCATTATATTCCCACGGTCGGGCCCCCGGTGTTCGCGCGCGCGCCGCCTTGACCCCGTGAAACTTTCCGTCGCTTGGGAAGAGTTTGCAGCCATGGAGCGCCTTGGCATTGTACAGCGCTCGAACAACGCATGGGCCTCTCCGCTTCACATGGTGCCCAAATCGGATGGTCGGTGGCGGCCATGCGGAGATTTCCGCCGTTTAAATAATGCCACGGAGAATGACCGTTACCCCATCCCCCACATTCAGGATTTTTCTGCCAACCTCAATTTTTTCTAAAATTGACTTGGTGCGGGGGTATCACCAGGTTCCCGTGCGCACCGAAGACGTTCCTAAAACCGCTGTCATTACCCCCTTTGGTTTGTTCGAGTTTTTGCGCATGCCGTTTGGCCTGAAAGGTGCCGCCCAGACCTTTCAGCGGCTGATGGACTCCGTGGGCTGCCGTTCGTTTTTGTTTACCTGGACGATATATTGGTGGCCAGCTGCTCAGCGAGCCAGCACGAGTCCCATCTGCGCCAGGTTTTCCAGAGTTTGGCAGCACAGGGCCTGATTATCAACCCTTCCAAGTGCCAGTTTGGGTTGCCTGTTCTGGATTTCCTCGGGCACCGCATTTCCGCTGAAGGTGTGGTTTCGTTGCCCGACAGAGTCCAGGCTGTTTCGGCTTTTCCGCGCCCCACGTCGGTTAGAGCGTTGCAGGAGTTCTTGGGGATGATCAATTTTTACAACCGCTTTCTCCCCAGGGCTGCCCACCTGCTACAGCCGCTCTATGCTGCCTTAAAAGGTAAAACAGCCAAAGATCCTGGTGACTGGCTGCCGGAACGCGTTCAGGCGTTTTTCGCAGCCAAGTCTGTGTTGGCTGACACCGCCCTGCTGGCCCACCCGTTTCTGTCAGCAGAGATCGTGTTGACCACCGACGCGTCCGATGTGGCAGTGGGTGCTGTGTTGGAACAGCAGGTTTCGGGTCTCTGGCAACCGCTCGCCTTTTTCAGTCGTACGCTCCGGGATGCCAAACGCAAGTACAGTGTTTTCGACAGGGAGTTGCTGGCCCTGCACCTCGCGAGACGTCATTTTCGTTTTTTCCTCAAGGGTCACAACTTTACTGCGTACGTTGAACACAAACCTTTGACGTTTGCCATGTCCAAGGTCTCTGACCCATGGAGCGCACGCCAGCAGCGCCAGTTGGCGGCCATTTCAGAGTTTACCACAGACATTCAGCATGTGGCTTGTAAGTCCAATCACGTCGCTGACTGTCTGTCACGCGTGTTGGTTTCTCCAGTGTATGTCGGTGTCGACTACACTGCCATGGCTGCTGAGCAACGTGCTGACCCGGACGTCCTTGCCCTTCAGTCAACGAAAACGGGCCTCGTGCTGGAGGACACCCCTGTGTGGGACGGCGGTCCGCGCCTGCTTTGTGACGTTTCTACTGGCCGCCCCCACCCGGTGGTTCCCCTTTCATGGCATCGTCGTGTTTTTGACTCGGTGCATGCCCTCTCTCATCCAGGCGTCCGGGCCTCGGTCAAGCTGGTCAGCACTAGGTTCGTTTGTCCGGGCCTTCGCAAAACGGTGAAAGACTGGGCGGCGGCTTGTATCCCATGCCAACCTTTCCGCGTCCCTGGTAGGCGTTTCGATCACGTTCATGTGGACCTGGTTGGTCCCTTGCCACAGTCACCGGGTTTCACGCACCTTTTGACTGTGGTGGACCGCATGACCAGGTGGCCGGAGGCGGTACCCCTGGCATCCATGACAGCGGTGACGGTAGCCAGAGCATTTTTGTCAATGTGGGTTTCGCGTTTCGGTCCCCCTGCTGACATTACCTCGGACAGGGGCCCCCAGTTTGTTTCTGAGCTTTGGTCTGCAATGGGTGCCTGGGGGTCAAGGTCCACCGCACCACAGCGTACCACCTAAAACCTAACGGGATGTACGAGCGGTTTCACCGGTCACTTCAAGGCTGCGCTCCGGGCTTCCTTAACAGGTGGCGACTGGGTCGACCGTCTTCCGTGGGTTTTGCTGGGATTGCGTAGCACGGTTAAAGAAGACCTCGGGGTTTCCCCGGCTGAACTGGTCCTCGGCCAGCCCCTCCGGGTCCCCGGGGAATTCTTACCTGAGAGCCCCTATCCTGTCTTTCGATACCTCTGTGCTGCCTTTTTGCCCCCCAAGAGACTCGTTTCCTGTTCCTGGCCCTGTGCACCACTGCCTGCCTGACACTTTTGTTCCGAGGTCGTTGGACTCTGCTCGTTTCGTTTTCGTCAGGCACGATGCCCATAGGACTCCGCTGCGTCCACCATATGATGGGCCATACAGGGTTCTTAAACTGGGCGAAAAACATTTCATTTTGGACTTTGGTGGTCAGCAGGAGGTTGTCTCTGTTGACAGACTTAAGCCTGCACATGTTCTGCAGGATGATCAGGTGGTCCGGGCCCAGGACCCTTGCCGCGGCTGCCCATCTGCCACCGGGCTGATGGATTCTGTTTTTTCCCCCAGGAGCGCCCCACAACCAACGGAGCCCGAGTTGTCTGCAGCTTTTTCTGACCGCCAGTGCCAGCCTCGCTCCCGGGCTGGTTTTCCCTCTGTCAGTTCCCCACCCCCCCGGTTCAGCCGTTCCCTCAACACCCATTGTTGAGGAAGTGTGTTGCTGTGTTTTGTGGCGCGATGTGTCAATTGATGTTGGAGAGGAATAAAGAAGGAGTGATAACTGAGAGCTCTGTGTCGTCCATGCTTACCTCCACATAATCATCATTTCTATTTCTATCATTTCCATTTCTTGGAAGAATTTTTCCCGCACCTTGTTGAATCCATGCTACAAAGAATTAAGGAAGTTCTGAAGGAAAAATGGGGACGAACCTGGTGCGAGCAAGCCTTCCCTAATAAAATATCCAGTGAGTGTATGATATTAATGGGAATAAGTGACCAATGTGCAAAGTTAAAAAAAGAAAAAGCTCCAGTCACCAGCGAAGCCTCAAGGCCTGGAAACGTAATCCCCAAACATGCAAACCTCACCTGTTCTATTTCTGAGATGTAAAAAAAAGCTTCCATCCCACATTTGTCCTTTTAATCAGCCCTCTTCCTCATTATACTCTTCCTTTTCTTTGCTGTGTGCCCAGATGGCGAAGCGTCTTGCAGTCATAATGCTGTGGTAATCCCTCCTGCACATGGTGCCCTCACTCTGGTAAACACTCTTCCTATTGTTTCTTGAGTTTGCTTCACAGTCATCCCAGCACTTGTGGTAGGCTAAACCCATGGCCTGTGGAGCTGGAGATACTCCATACTGTACATGTAGGTCTGAGTGAGATCCAGATTCCTTTCAAAGGAGTCTTTGTGATGTAATGATGCATCATATGGTGATCTCTGTATATTGGTTGAATTGGAAAAGATGTAAAAAGCTGCTGTGAGAGATGCACCTGTGAAAAACCTTTGAAAAATGTTGGTTAAGAATCAAACACGTTCCAATCGTGATGATCTTATTAGAAGGCATTTCTCTGCTTGGAGGCAAGAGGTGATGATACGTGTATCTACCTGATAATTCCATGGCAACAGAAAAATCCAGCTGAATTCCCACCAGACTATGAAAAGCTGCTCAGGTGTAGTTAGTTGAATATGACAATAAGTTCACCTGGCCTCCAAAATCCATAGATCCTAATTTGACCTATGGAGGAATGTTCTATGTAGGCACCGCCCTGTAACCTATAGGACCTCATAAATCCAACATCCCACTGCCAGAAATACAGGAAACCACATTCCCACTGATTTCACCGATTCAGAGCTTTCACTCCATAAAAAATATTCTTCTAGCGGTTGTTATCTCTCTCGTATACCACACTGGAGATTATTCTTGGAAGCCTGACACATACACAAACACACACTCACACAAAAAGAAAAAAAAACTTTGAGCCAGCAGAAAGTATTTTGTAAGCAAATATTTTAGAACAAATGATGCTCCATGTGTCATCTGTATATTTACGATGGCTCAAAGACATGGCTGTGTGGGTCTAATTAAAAATGTGAAAGGGTTAGCAGCCTGCCGCTCATTGCCAGCTCTTGGCAGCTCTCCTGTCAGGCAGCCAGCTGTTTAGTCCTGCCCTGAATTATTGCCAGACCCACTGGCAGGCATTGTGGGATTGGCAGGGCTGGGCAGAGAGCTACTGTGTTCCAGTGAAGTAAAGAGGAAATTAAAAAAAGGAGAAGCCTCACTTTCCTTTAGCTTACAACCAACAGACAATCATACAGGATCACACGTGCTGATGTTCAGAACAGTTTTCAGTTTAGTAAAACTGAAACAATAACTGTTACCTCGTACAAATAAAGGTAACTTTTCATCTATATTAATAAGCATCATTTAGTGTAATAATCTGGCATGCATAGCAGACATGTGTCACAGTGAAATGTCTTGTGATAAAGTCCTAATGTTCATTTATGGCCTGCATACGTCTATGCCCTGCACTACACACTGCAAGGTCACAAGGGAACAAATGTATTTCTGCAGAAATATTAATGCCCTTTTTACATAATATGAATAAAACTATTTTAAACCTACCTCCAACCATTTAAAGTCCATGGAATATAGGTCACAGAAGCATCTATTGTGCAGGAAGAAATACCATCAAATAGGCAAGTTTATAGTACAGTGAAATGTGTCCCCTTCCTGAGTTTTTTTTTTTTTTTGCATATTTGTTCATAATTGATAGAATTTTGTTGAATTATAGGAAATATAATTGATCTAATATAAAGATCATTTATTGATCCCAAATGTTGGTAAATGACAAACATCAAACGTGATTAAAACAGCTTAAATGAACTTAACAAAACATTAATGGCAACTTAGTAATTAATTAATTAAAAAAGTAATTAGAAATTAATTTTACAAAACAGAAAAAACACTGAAACAAAATAAAAGAGGTCGTTTGAACAAGAAGGTGAGGTGTGTTTAGCATGGGTCCGGGTCATTTGTACTAAACAGGAGACAAATAAAATGCTCCAGTTTCACTCACAAAAATGGAGCCCAAGCCTCTGACATAACCATGAACCACACAGCAGCTCACAGTATTTGTCAGTCCATTGAAAATGCTCCAGGAGGCATCAACACCACGAACCGTGTCAAGAGGTTCATTTTAGTGGCTCAGATTAGTCGAGGAGAGGCCAAGGTACACTTCCTGTATTCAAGATTAGGCTTAAAACTTTCCTTTTTGCTAAAGCATATAGTTAGGGCTGGACCAGGTGACCCTGAATCCTCCCTTAGTTATGCTGCAATAGACGTAGGCTGCCGGGGATTCCCATGATGCATTGAGTTTTTCCTTTCCAGTCACCTTTCTCACTCACTATGTGTTAATAGACCTCTCTGCATCGAATCATATCTGTTATTAATCTCTGTCTCTCTTCCACAGCATGTCTTTATCCTGTTTTCCTTCTTTCACCCCAACCGGTCGCAGCAGATGGCCGCCCCTCCCTGAGCCTGGTTCTGCCGGAGGTTTCTTCCTGTTAAAAGGGAGTTTTTCCTTCCCACTGTCGCCAAAGTGCTTGCTCATAGGGGGTCATATGATTGTTGGGTTTTTCTCTGTATTTATTATTGTGCGATCTATTGTACAATATAAAGCGCCTTGAGGCGACATTTGTTGTGATTTGGTGCTATATAAATAAAATTGAATTGAATTGAATTGAATTGAATACACTGTGTTGATTAGCCACACCCCCAACTTTAAGCGATCGTGGCTTAAGAGTTGGGAGTCCGCCTTGTAATCAGAAGGTTGCAGGTTCGAGCCCCGGCTCGGACAGTCTCGGTCGTTGTGTCCTTGGGCAAGACACTTCACCCGTTGCCTACTGGTGGTGGTCAGAGGGCCCGGTGGCGCCAGTGTCCGGCAGCCTCTCCTCTGTCAGTGCGCCCCAGGGTGGCTGTGGCTACAACGTAGCTTGCCATCACCAGTGTGTGAATGGGTGAATGACTGGATATGTAAAGCGCTTTGGGGTCCTTAGGGACTAGAAAGCGCTATATAAATACAGGCCATTTACCATTTACCCGTATCCATACACATGAGTCATTAAAAGAAATCACCCCGTAGCAAACTGTTATGAAAAAGGAAACTGTCTTTTAAAACAGGCTGTAAAAATGAGGTGAAGGCCTGAAGGTGGAACTCAGGATGCCGTGAGCCGACAGGGCTAACCACCGTGCTGCCACTCAGCCTTAAAAATACGAAATAATAAAATAACTACAAAGTACAAAATAAAATAAAATAAAATAAAATAAAATAAAATAAAATAAAATAAAATAAAATAAAATGATTACAGCTCAGTGGGTGCTTCAGGTCTTCTTGTTGACATGTTGTAATGTCTCTGGGAAAGTTACCCACACTGTGAGTGTTATAGTATATCAAAGGATAAATCCATTTACAAGTAACAATTCTAACAATAATAATAGTAACAATAACTGATCCATCATCAAGCTACTACAAAGAGACTAATAACAATAATTAAAAAACCTTTTGTTTTTTAATGATCTTGGTAAAATAATAAAACATTCTACAAAACGTTTGAAATGAACAAAGAGAAGTGTGACAAACACAGATCCATCTTTGGTCTGACTCGTCTCCTTCTGCACTGCACTAATCCTCCTCCTGTAACAGGCCTGAACATCAACACTCCTGCCTCCCCAGGTTTCATCCTCCTCCAATCTGCTCTCTGATCATCATGCCTCGTCCGCCCCGTCCCTGCCTGCGTTGTTTGTGTATAATTCATTATTTCCGTTAAGCGTACAGGCCCTGGATGCATGACCCAGACCGAGGACTTCAAATGTTTCCCCCGGTGCTGTCGCCATTGCATCTTTGCACTAAACTCAACCCACTTTTTAGCTCTGTGTGTTTTTCCTCCATCTTCAAATGCTGTGTTTGAAAAAAAGGAAAGAAAGGAACCAAACAGTGACGCTGTGTGCAGACAACAGCTCACAACAACAAAGACTGTCACAAACCCCCACCCAGCACACACACACACGCACGCACGCACGCACACACACACACACACACACACACACACACACACGCACACACACACACACACACACACACACCTCTAGTTCTTGATTCCTGCTCCTCTCCTTCTATTATCTTGTTTCTCTAAAAGCGATGCATTTATTTGTTCTCCTTTTGTTTTGCTCAAGAGACATTTTTTTCTTTCCTCCCTCCCCATGTCTCCCCCCCCCATGCTCTGCCTTATGCTCTCTCTCTTTCTCTCCCTCCCTTCTTTTTTGTTTTCCTCCACTCGGAGGCTTGTGGACCAAAAGCTCATAATCATTTCAAAAGTCCTTTAAATATATAATAAGACTTCTGCATTGTTATAAACAACATGTCACAGGCAGAGCATCAACATGGCATTCTGTCCACACACACACACACACACACACACACACACACACACACACAGTTATGTTTCTCAGACTCTCGTCCTTCTGTTTTTCACCACTGATGCGAGTGTGCACTTTGGGAAAGCAGGTGAATGAGATCAGCGATACTAAATTATACATATTACTTATTAAAAGCTTATAAACTGTTAATATTCACCTCATTCCTCAAACACATTATTTAAATCTACGGAGCCTCAATCAAAGTAACAAGAATGTTTCAAGCCCAACTAAACATCAGAGTAATACTTTAGCTCATGCACAGAGGGTCAGAATGATTCTTAATGCCTAAATAAATAAAGCTGTCCATTAAATATGCACACAGTCCACGCTGTTTGGTTGCAAAACATCACAGTTTGTATGATGACATCATCATGTGAGAAAGTGCAGTTTTCTTCTGGTTGAAACTCTTGAGTTTGATCACTTTGCCCTCTACCAGTAAATGCACAGCGTCCAGCGCTGCTATTGTTCCTTAGTCCATGAATTGTTTATAAATTAGTCGATTGTAAAAAGATCCTTGTACACACACTCTGATTGTGGCCTAATTTCATAGCTTGGTAGTTAATCCTGCCCTGTTGTTTCACCGTTAAAGACAAGTGAAGTTTTCTATAGTATATAATTTTGATTTTTGTCTGATAAAGTCTTTACTTATTTATTTATACCAGGACTTGAAAGAAAACTTTCAATAAGAAAAGAAGACAGATCAGGATTTTCGAGTACGGGGCAGAGGTGCTCGGACATCACATGGTTAACACGACCTCCCAGCACCTTCTGGTTTCTCGTCTGAGAAATTTCAGTTATTTGCATGAATGTCAAATATTGTTCTAATTTTTTTTCTTATAAACTTGATTTTTGGAGAATTTAGCACAGGAACATTTACTGTGGCCAACCTTTACAAGAAGACCTTGAAGTAGTGAAAGAGTCTTTGCATATCTAAACGTGTCTGTCATTATAGCGGAAAAGAAGAAAATTATCAAATATTCCTGTTAATTAGTCACATAAATAACTTTGTAGTGACACCGTCTTTTTGATTTTTCTACATAAGGACAGAAATATAATATTTTGTCCTTGTGAATTTAGTACAAAAGTAAGCAGCATGTTTTTAACTATCAAAGCTCCATTTACAGGAAAGGTGGTCGTGCCTGGATCACCTGCTGTTAGTGAGAGCTATCTGTCACTCCTAACTCGGCTTTTTTCTTCTGTGTCTTTCACCACACAAACCGTGATGTGTTGTTAAGAAAAATGAAGTCGTTTCCACTGACAGAAGGCAAAAACCAAAAAGCTAGTGAGAATAAAAACAGTAACAGCAGTACGGTGATGCCCTGGGACTTGTTTGCCTGGCCTTTTTCACAGCTGATAATCATGCGTTTTGGACGTTTACTACAACAAACGGATTGTCATGGAACCAAAAAAAAAAAGATTATCAGAATAAATCTGTATCTCCCACAGCTGGAACAAGATATCAAATTCAAATCAAGGATTAATTCAGCTCTAAATCAATTTTCCCCTTTCTGCAGATTTTTTTAAATCATTACATCAACCTCCTGCTTTCATCCCAGCCAGGAAATAGCAGCTTCATATTGTTCATATGCCTGGTGGGTGTCACCCTGCATCTGAATGTCAGGCTTTGTTCTAACTAACATTTCAGAGCTCCCTGACACTGTTTGCATGTAAACACGCTGCAGAGAAACGGCCTTTTCTCTCCAGAAAGATGCTTTTTAGAGGAAATTGAGAAGCTCATCCCGGCACTGTTTCTCTCCATAAATCTTTGAGTGTGTGCCTCTTGGCTAAATGACTTTGTAGTGACAAAATTTAACCCCAATCCCACCCTGCAAGCTGTGAGAATGTAGAGAGACATGGAAGAAACAAATGGGAAGATTTTAAACTAAAGCGAAACCTTTTATTATGTTTTCTAAAGGTTTGGCTCCACGTTCTGTGTGAATGGAGGGAGAAATTGCAACCATTGCAACAGAATTTTGTAACAGATGTTGATGAATGTTGAAATTCAAAAGCCAGAAACAGTTTGATAGCGTAGCATTAATCGAGCTTTTTTATTCCTAAAGAACGTTTGGTCTTTTCTGACCAATTTTAAAACGAGCCCTTTGAGGTCTTTAATACGTAACAAGTAACAGTGATGAGTACTTGTTTGTTTTCTATGTCGCCTCACTTTAAACCATCAGTCTGTAAAAGGTGAAAGCATGACCACTGCCTGTACTTCACCAGTGACAATAAGCACCACACACACGTGATTGTTCACAGCCACAAACACACATCCTGCCGTTCCTCCGTCCTCCTCTGCACTTGGATCTTCATTCATTGTGCTGTGGAAAAATATTTATCCTCTTCTTGATTTGTAAGCTTTCTGTGTATTTGAAATTGCAAATAATTTCTTTTATTTAATATGTTCAATATTAGACTAACATCTTGATCATTCCAAAGGTTCCCAGTGTGATTCCCAACACATCATTCCATAAAAAGGATACTACATGGCAGCGCTACATGATACTCTGCTGCTACTTTCTTGCTTCAGGATCAGGACAGCCCGCTCTCTACCAGCTATCCTTTCATGCCCTGAAGGTCCAGCTAAATACTTCCACTTCTGAGTGGCTCAAAAAATGTAAAATACTTTTTTTGAGCAGTCTGGTCAAGTAAGGATTCAAATCAGACTGACCTTAAACTCATTCATGCTTAAAAATCCTGCAGTTTAGTTGAAACTGCAAAGAAAAGTGGATTTAAAGCAGCGGTCCCCAACCTTTTTTGCGCCACGGACCGGTTTATAAGGTGTCGCGGATAAATACAACAAAATAAAACTAGTGCCGGTACGGAAAAAAAGAAGATTTATTCATAACACACGTGAAAAGACCCAGGAAAACCGAGTTAACGATAAAAACGATAACAAAATAACGCTGAAAACCGATAAAAACCCTGAAAAACATACATTTCACACCTGAGCCTCAACTCTCGCGGCCCGGTACCAAACGACTCACGGACCGGTACCGGTCCGAGGCCCGGGGGTTGGGGACCGCTGATTTAAAGTGTAGTGTGTATATGGAGTTCAAAGAAATCATTAAAAATCCAAATCATCATGCCCATTATAAGCTTTTCTGTACTTCTGACAACAAGGTTTGGTTACATTATTTTTCTTAGTATAATAAATTTACCATTTATAAAACAGCATTTTGTAATTACTCAGGTTAGTCTAATATAAAAAAATATAATATTTGATTATCTAAAACGTGAGAAATCAGACAGAGGACAAGTGCGTTTTCACTGCACTGTGTGCTTCTTGCATCTCGAGGCGATGCTCTTTTGTCAGAATTCTTGCACTCTTCTTTATTGTGTCATTTGTTGCTTACAGATATCAAAGAAAAGAAGAAAAACGGGGCAAACTAGACACCGCCCTTCATCTTCAGTCTGTCTTAAGGAATCATGAAAGCACATGAGCTAAGATTCATGAAAACACAGGTTTAAATTGTTACTAATATGTAGTCCACACTCTCCTATACAGCACTGCAGAACTCTGCTATATTAATAAAGCAAAGTTTGCTTAAAGAATTTGCTTCAGTTTAAAGTCTTGACATCCGTGTCGTTGGGGTCAGGTTACATTTTAGTCACATTATTTCAGAATCAGAAAGTGATAGTCAGTGTGCTGGTTAGTATAGTTATCTTACAGCAAGAAGGACCTGGGTTTGAATCCACCAGCTGCCCGGGGCCTTTCTGTGTCCAAGGTGGGAATCATTGTTTGTCTTTCTGCCACATGTATGTACACATGTATGTAGCCTGACTGTTGCGAGGTGGGATAAGTTCCAGACCCCACGACCCCGAACTGCAAGAACACTCTCCTACATGTATTGTGACTTTATACTTCTGTCATATTCATTTGGCTTTGCCAAAGAGGTGAAATTTCCATATAAGAGGTAAGTGTGATCTTAACCCTATCCATGAGCCAATTATCAGCAAACCTCTTTACAAACCCACATAATGTGTACCAGGTGTTGATTATGCGATGTTTAAGTCCCGCGTGCCTGTGCCAGAGAGGAACTCATCAGTGTCCATTGTTGATGTGGTTCATTCAAAGTCTTTGTTTTACTTTAAAAAGACAGAAGTGTGTTTGCTCACAGGAGCATCAGTGAAGGAGGAGAGATAGATAGCACGCCATGAAATGTGTGTTATTCAGTTCACACTATATAACTGTTTAATTTTAGAATAAGTGGTCTTTCAAATGTTTCATAAATATAAATACAAAGAACACTTTGTAATTCATAAATATAAAGTGTGTAGTGCCCACTCTTTCACTTATGCTTGTAAGGGCAGAGTGCATGGCTGTGCTTGATTTTACACACCTGTGGCAGTCTTTGTGTGTGTGTGTGTGTGTGTGTGTGTGTGTGTGTTAGAAAGAAAGAAAGAAAAGTCCAAGTTTACTGTGAGTCATCATTTTCATCATCTGCAGTTGGAGTGTATGATTTCATGCCTCAGCATCTACACTACATATAAATAGTCATCTCCGCCTGTGCAGAAGTGTGCAGCAGCCTGCTGGCAGATTGTTGGTAGGTCTGTGACTTCACAGAGATTCCAGTGAGGTTTTAATTAGCTGCTGACTTGGATCTTGGCAGCCAGCGTAGAGATGCTTATGGATGACCATAAATCTGCACTGATGAGGATGGGACCACACCCCAGGGCCATCCAGACATTGGCCTGTCCCAGCCAACCCCACCTCCTTACCCCACAGAGCCCCTGTGCCAGTACTGGCAGGGACAGCCTTCATGTTTTCCAGCTATTACAAACACACAAACATACAGCACATACACACATGTAGGCATCCATTCACATGGGGCACTTGTTGCAAGCTGAATTAGAAATTGCATCACAGTCACTCCCTGACTGAACTGTTAGTCTGTCCTCTGGAGGTCCATGTCAGTGTGACGGTGTCCTTTAACCCCTCAACACTGACCAGGTCTGCTGTTGTAGCCTCGACGATGGGAATGTGAGAAACAGACACAGGGAGGACTCCTGCAAACTCCCTGCAAGTTTCACCAAAATTCAAGACAGGCTAAAACTTGTCAGAACATCATTATTAATTTACAGCTCTCAACTGGTTAACCCTGTGGGTCTAAGTCATTACTAACCATGACCCCAACCCTATCAGAATATTATTTATTTATTTTCTTTTGTTTCAAAGGTTTTGTGATGCACGGGGCAGATAAGATAGTCATTCTAAATGCACTAACAACTAAACTTATTTACTAAGTACTTTGAACTTGTCTTCAGAATATAGGGATAGAGTCAGGGTCAGGGGTTAGAGTTGGGGTCATCACTAAGGCTTAGACCTCAAAGGTTTGTGGTCTGGTGTAAGGTTGGGGTTCAACTCTGTGAATTCTTCAGCTAATCTGCACAACCAGACAGAAGGTACAATGATTAGCTCTAGGGTGCACATACATGTAGACAAGGAGAAAAATAGACCTTTAGTTTACCAATACCAATGTGTAATGTGCCTGTTTACAGTGTTTCTTCATCTCCCTGTGCACTCCCACTGTTCATAAAAGATGCTTTACTACTTATGAACAATGAAAATGGCCGTCATAACTCAGAGAGAGAGCCAGAGATGAATAATTATAATGCCTGCATAGACATTCAGAGGTGAATAAAGAAGAACCCCTCAGTGCATCATGGGAAGCCCCCAGCAGCACAGTTAAGCGAGGGTTCAAGGTCGCCGGATTCGGTGGTAACTATAAACTTTATCACTAATGAATCATCAGTGAAATTGTAAATGGAGAGTCCTCTTCACACACTGAGGTTAATTATGGAGTTCCACAGGGTTCAGTGCTAGGACCAATTCTGTTTACATTATACATGCTTCCCTTAGGCAGCATCATTAGAAGACATAGCATACATTTTCACTGCTATGCAGATGACATGCAGCTCTATCTGTCCATGAAGCCAGGTAACACACACCAATTAGTTAAACTGCAGGAATGTCTTAAAGACATAAACACCTGGACTTTTAATAGATATTTTTGCTTAATTGCATAACTAAATTTTTTGATTACTCCACACTTCATCTCCTTAGTTGTAAGATCAATTCTTTTCATGTACACCTACCTTGATAAACTAGTAAGAGGGCTCAAGATAAATACCCTGTTGAAAGATGAACTTGAGGTTCAGCTTTTACTGATAACCTGAACCTAACCTGAAACAGAATTCATAGTTAAGTCATTGCCTCCAAATTTCCCAGGATATAACAAAGCCAGATGTTTTTTCACCACTGTGCTTCATATTTGATATGAATGAAATAAAACTGTGACTGGGATCGAATAGCTCTGTTATTACACAAAAATGTAAGATGCTCTTCAAGCAGTAGTTTGAAACTTTTTTCTTCTTCTTAGTAAAATGTATTTGTTCTTTGAGCATTAATTTTAAGATTAGCTTATAGGTATTATAAAATAGAATCACATTAAATCAGCATAAATAGTTATTAAATAGTGTCAAAAGTTCTCTCTTCCATAAACATTTGGAACAAACTAAAGGCACGGTGGGATTGTGACTCTACATGTTGCCTCCATTGTTCATGTTAATACTTCTTTTAGCGTCAGTAGCAATCATACCAAAACAGAGACGAATTACATACCAAAAACTGCAGAGATGTATGTTATGGTTAGAGCCAGGCGCAGCCACACTCTAAAAACTAAAACTGACTGTGACAGGTGAGACCTGGAGACTTGGAACCGCCCCTGGTGGGCGGAGCTGGTCTGTGCTCCTTTCATAAGCGCAGGTGTGGGCAATTAGGTATTCCTCAGCAAACCTGAAGCTGCAAGTGTGTGGTCCAAGTTGGGCAAGTTGGTGTTAACTTCTGTCTATGAAAGTCTGATATGGGTCCTCCCCTAAACTTCTATTAGAACGGTAGGCACACAAAAATGTACCATTTGAGCTCTGGCTGTTGGCAGAGGTTTATAGTTATGTGCACCCTTGTAGGTGGGAAACATTGCTCCCGTGAGAACAGTACAGTGGACTTCATCGCCACTGACCCACAGTTATTTGGGTGTGATACGAACTTGTGGACAGGTAACAAAACAATTAAGTTGAGGAATATTCCTGTGTTTTATTGTCCAGCATAAGTGATCTCCTGCCTTTTATTCACAGAGTACCGAGCTGCTGCTTTGCCAGGTGGATTTCTGGTTGCGGGCAAAGGACCCGACACATCAGTGTTTTAATTTGTTTTAAACTGGTGTAAGTCGACGGCCCGACTGCTGCGGCTGTCGATTGTTTTGTTTTTGTTTTATTTTTTTCTGTATCAGTAGGCACTACCAATATTGATTCTTTTAGTATTTTTAACCCTTTTCTTAAATGTGTATAGATATATTGTCGCGAACGGTGAAGGCGCTGCAGGGAGAACAAATCCTTTTTTTTTCCCTCACCGCTTCTGCATGCACAGCGGTGGGCCTGAGTGAAGGCGGCACTGAAGCTTTTGTTTTTCTCTATAGTGTTTTGCCCATTTGGGGTCGTGTGTCAGTTGCCGTCCCTTTTTAACCTGTGTTATGTTGATTTGTTTTTAATGGTTCCCCGCAGCGCTTGTCCTGTCTCACGGGCAATCATACAGTTTTATCGCTTTTAAATAAGGTAAAGTTTTTAATTGTTTTTAAGTGCCGCTGTTACATTGTTACTTTTATTTTGTATTAAAAATTAAATTCTTTTTTACTGACTGTGCGCCTACGGCTCTGTCCTATTTTAAATAGGTACCTACCACGGGTCACATGACGTTTACTTAAAATTTTTGAGGCAACACTTTTACACTTAAAAATATTGAGTAGGTTGGAAACCAGTCAAATCTGTTCAATATACTTGATCAATTGAATAACTAAAGCTTAAACATATTAAGTTGAAATGAATAATTGTGGTGGTTACACAAACATGAAAAAATCAAGTAAATAACACTGACATGCTTGGTCAATGTAACTGAAATATAGTCAGTTAATCCAAAATTTTGTTCCATTTACTTAAAATTGTAAACTGACCGAAACCAGTAGGCAACCGAGACTGTCGGTTCAGGGGCTCGAACCGGCAACCTTCCGATTACAAGACAAACTGCCAACACTTGAGCCACGATCACCCCCTAGCATTCAAACATGAATGTTATTGTATTTCAAAATTTAACTTTCATAAACATGGCAATAACTCGAAATAAACAAGCTCTAAAAAGACAAGAGCCTTTTAGCTCTAAGCCTTACATACTTGAGGGATAAATGGCAAACCAGGAGAGCAAACACAAAAGCTCAGATTATTTAAAAAACAAAATGAACAAAACAGGCTCATGGTACTCAATTACTCTACATTATCGTGTTTTACTTACACTTTTCAGTTGTAGTTGCTGACAATAAATAATATTGATTTGAATAATTAATGATTTTAGTACAAGATACTGGTGAGTATAGATACCTATTTCTCAAATATTTTGATTCAATTTTAAACAAAAATATTAAGTACATGCAAAGAAGGTATTCTGTGAACCACATACTGAATTTTTTGTCAGAGATAAATGTAAATAAATACCTTTATTTAACACAAACACATAAGTTAACATTTTAGACATTTATTTCAACTTATCAAACTCAAATAATTACTAAAAGGATATTCATAGATTTTATCAGGCTCATCTAACTTTTATTTATAGTGATATTTACTAAGCCTCTGAATTACTTTTTAGAGTGTGCCTAAATGTTTTTTTTTTTCGTTTTTTCTCATATGTGAGCTGAATGAGGATGAAATTTCACTGTGCATTCCCCGACAGGTTTTTAGGTGGATTTTTCTTTCCTCTTGAGCAGTCGAGGAAGCTTCATCTGGCAGACTGAGACACAGTGCTATTAGCATACTTATGAACTTTCACACTACCTTAATTCTCAAATTAAACACCTGCCTCGTTTTACCGCTCAGATGTTTCTGAACACCGGCTCCATTTCTCTTTGTGATTCATAACTTTACCCTCTCTGTCCTCTGTCCCTGTCTCATTTCTCTTTTGGTTGTCCTCTTTTGCTGTCATTCCCGATGGAACAACTGGCATCCTATCAGGGTACCACTTTACAATTCACGGAGTTTCTGAGAACAACCCATTTTTTCACAAATGTTTGTAGCAGCAGCCTCCATAGCTGCTTGGTTTTGCGAAACACCTGTCACCATGGAAGTGATTGGAACACCTGAGTGAATACTTGCAGTATAGTTGCAAGTAGAACACTTCCTTGTGGTGACAGTGGTTCCCAACAACACCATTAAGACTGATACTGATATCACTTACATAAACTTATAATAAGATCACTGTAGCCATTCAACTAATTAACCTCACATCCACATCCAAATGTGTGTTCTGGTGTTTTGCTAGAGTAGGTCTGACGATTCTTATTTGAAAAGTTGATTTAAAAAGCAAAGCCAGTGGGAAGAATCTTAAATACCACTGAGAGTCACCAGGAGCTGCTCCAAAAACCTTTAGTCCAATGGACTTCCATTTAAAAAGCACAAACCTCTCTCATGAAATACTTATAGACATTTCTAGGATACAAGCTGTTCCTCAGTCTGTTGTCTACACACACACACACACACACACACACACACACAGAGCTGCAGATAGAGAAATCTGCAATTCCACCTCAGATTCTGTGCTCCAACACTTTAGCCTCATTCAAAGACATGTTTTTGATGTCTGTGCCATGGAAATAGAAGAAATCTTAAAAACACTGTAAAAAATCACCATGATACTAATTTACAGTTGCTGCACATATGTTATGCTGCTGTTTTATAAACTTTCATCCATCAGTTTTCCACCACTTGCTGGGTCATTTCAGCAGCCATGTTTATGTAGCTGACTATTAGAGGAACTCTAGTTTTTGAGGGGTTGTTTATTTACTTATTTATTTTTGCGTACTTTAATTATACGTTCAAGTGGCTTTTCTGCTTCTCAAGAACGGTGTGTTTTTGTTCCCCAATATAATTACCTTTAGCTTGAAAAAGAAAGAGAGAGACAGAGAGAGAATGTCCACGATAATTAATTATTTTCTCAATATCACAAGAAACAAGAGGTTTCAAATTTTGCGTTTTGTTGAACGACTTTGACAGATGAAAAATTCAGATGGGCACATCCCAGCTCTTAATGTTGCTTTGGTTGTAATGCACAGAAACACACTTCACTGTTCAACAATGTACACTTTCTCTGCCTCACAATCTCAAACATTTAAGCCTGCTTTATGTCCCTCATGATTTACCATGTTTCCATGGTGACAGAACTATTGGAAAATATTTTAGTGATTTGTTAGAAAGCTGGAAGTTCTTCACCTTGAGCTGCATGTACACACGTCTTAATCACGCTCGCTAATTCTGTCTTTTTGTGTTCCTGTGGCGGAGGAACTATTGCATTTATTAGTTTATTAATAAGCTCATTTTAAATGAATATCTTTGACATTTACCATTTAGAGCTGGAATGGGCCATCAGCAAGATTCAAATGATCATGAGAAACATGTTGGATCAGCCCAAAGCTACACAGGAACTTTTATCTAACTGACAGCAGATTGTCTGGTTGTCAGATAAATGGTTGTTGAAACTGGTCACCCAATGGTGGATGTTAAGAGGTTAATTTTTTTCTAGTTTTTGTTGACATTTGTCCTCCTCATCCTCTGCTGACACAGTGGGGTCTGGCTTCAGGACCACAGATCCTTTGAGCCCTCTGGGTTTACCTGGCGGGGCCTTTTTGGATCAGGTTGGTACGAGCACATCCCATGAATGCTGATCAAGCTAAGGACCTGGAGATCTGGGCCCTGTTTCAGAAAGCCGGTTTAGTGCAAACTCTGAGTAAGTATACCCTGAGTTAACGAAAACTCTGGGTTTTCGGTTTCACAAAGCGAGTTTAGATTAATTCTGAGTGAGTTACTATGACGACACACTCCGTGAAGCTAACCTGCCCCCTAGCAGGTTTACTTCAACTAACCCTGAACTTCTCCGCCTCTTTGTCGGAAACCTGACTGTAGGAAGTGTCAGACATGGTGCCCCTTACTTGAAGAGCCAGTAGATGTTGAAGCCCAAATTCTCCGCAGAGCTCTCTGCCGGGAGAGAGTGATTAGAGCGCGTTTGGACATTTTATCATTTCCTGATGATTTTCTGTGTGAACGTTACCGTTTTTCAGCACAATCGATAATTTATTTGAATAACATCCTCAGGCCTTATATTGCTCATGTGACACATCGCGGACATTCTCTCCGTTCTGTACATATTATTTGTATTGCACTTCGTTTTTTTGCAAACGGGAGCTTTCTGTATAATATTGGTGACGCTGAGCACGTTTCCAAGGCTACCGTCTGTCGGGCAGTCAGGAATGTTACAGTTGCACTGAAACGTCTCCTGTACTCGTTTGTGGTGTTCCCCGGTCATAGACCCACAAGATTTATCAAAGAGGGATTCCACAAAATTGCAGGTATCAGGATGAACAAAACTTAATTCATGATGTGGTGATACTTGAACTACTACTTAAATTCTACATTTATTTTCAGGGTTCCCAGGCGTGATTGGCTGTATAGATGGCACTCACATTCCATTCTGCTGCTTGAAGTGTTCCATTTCCAAAAAGCATTTTTTTATTTTCTTGATCAAACAGGTCTTGTACAGCTGCTTTACAGGGAGCTATTGAAACACAGAAAATAGCATTGACATTCATAGTACATGCCTACTTAGGTTGGTTGTAAATCAGTGCTGAACATCTTACTGAGGAAAGGTTTGTTGGAGAAGTGGCTGGACCCTCTTCCTCTACATTTTTTATATTTCATTTTTACTTGCTGCCAGGAACGTTTGGGGCCTGTTGGGTTGCACATGCGCTCACATCACATCACAAAATAAAATGTATAAAATAAAATGAAATATAATAAAATAACGTGTTAAATGGGTGGAAATCCCTAGATCAATTTTTAAATTAACACTCACGCATTGACTCTGTCGGCTATGTTTTGCCATGCATGCTCCCTTTCTTTTGCAGCTGCGGCTGTGTTACTTTTTTTCCGCAAAATTTGCATGTTATCGGCATGCTGCCATCAGAATTTCGGCCTCAAGCGCTGTAAAATACATTGACCGCGCCTTCTTTCCCTCCGTCTCCATGGTGACTCGCTTAATCTGTGCTCCACTAATCAGGGCTTTATGCGCGTGCTTAACTTGGGGTTAAAGCAACTCCGCGTTGATTGAACTAATTGTTATCAGCCTTTCTGAAACCGAATATTCCGAGTTGGACAGTTCGGGGTTACTCAAGCCTGAGTATCATTTTTAACTCTGAGTTTTGTAAACCGGCTTTCTGAAACAGGGCCCTGAAGGTCAACACTTTGGACTCTTTGTTGTGTTTTTTGAGAAGATGTAACAATATTATCCTGCTGGAGGAAGCTATTGCCAGTACCTCAGACTCTCCACAAAGATGGTGAGTCAGCATCCCAACATGAAAATGGTGGTGGACACCAGTGCTGCTCCTCAGCTGCACTGGTGCCCACCAGCACGTATGGTGTAATTGTGAACATCTTAGATAATTTCCTTCTTGAGTTACTAGGATGTTTAGCCATTGTGCCTGTGGGATGAACTTATAACTCTAGTTGGGACCGTTTCGATTTGTATTTTATGTGATTTTGTTTTTGTTTTGTTGGCAGATCGGCATTAAAACTGGACACATGTGAAACCTTTTAATGGTTCTTGAGTTCCTGTTCTCCCTGGACTCCTCCTTGGACTCTCTGTCCATCACTGGCAAGATGATGTTTTCTGATGGTGAAGTATAACACATTTTATCACCTTGAATCAGTTCCACAGAGTGTCTTTAAAGAATGATTTTATGTCAGAATAAATGATAAATGTCAAAAGGTAGGCATCCCGAAGGAAGAATGACTCGGTCCTTATATAAAACCCCAGCTAGGACACCTGGTAGGCACCAGCGCTGTGAGTGAAGGGAAACCTCATAAAAAGGAGTGGCGTGCAATGGAGATCAGCTCTGTCACCTGTGGGGAACTAATGGCAGTCAAGAGGCAGCAAAGCCTGAAATAAGGAGATACTAAAATTTATGAAAAGAATCAGCCATCCAGCCTGATTATCACTCTCACAGAAGAGGTGTGTGTGTATGTGTGAGAGAGTGTGTGTGTGTGTGTGTGTGTGTGTGTGTGTGAGCAAGTGAGTGACACATTCAACGATAAATTAAAAACATATTATTTCTATCCTCCGTTTTCAGTAACCAGAAGTTCTGTGGGGGCATAAAGGTGTGTTGGTTTAGGACTGCAGAGATAAGTTGGTGAGATATTGTCGTGTCTGCTGCTGTGGCAGGCAGGATGTGGACTCGGAACACAAGAGGGGTGAACTGAGAGAGGCAGCTTTATTGCTGTAAAATACTCCGTACAGGGAAATAAAACCTAACACAGGAAACTAGAAACTAAGAGGATGACAAGGACCACAGGAGAACACACAGCTACATGGGACGACACGACAACGGGCAGAGGAAACAAAGGATAACCAGGGAATGAGATACAGGAGGGAAACCCAGCTGGGACTAGTCTGACAAAATGAGACAAGGAAGCAAAACTGAAAACACTGAACACAGGACTGTCAAAATAAAACAGGAAACATGAGACATTCACAAAGACGTGGACTTGACACTGTGACATGGAGACATGACTGACAGGGAGACAGGGGGAGCATGGAGCACAGGAAGTGCACGGAGACAGAAGGCTAAAGACTGTAAATATAACATTAGCAGAACACAACACAGAGTGTGACTAACCAGAAAACACAAACACTGGGTCACCTGACCTGGCCAGACATTCATGTTTGCTGACTGTGTCATATTTAACATTTTATGAACGTAGCAATAAGACTGGAAGCAGGTAGCTTCTATCACATGTTGAAACAATGTGAAAAAAGTCTTTTCGGAGCTGTAAAGCTAATTTGAACACTTTTAAACCCCAGTTTTTTTCTCTTTTTGATACCACAAAAAATTCAGTGTTTCAGAGATTTTACTTTTTGTATTTAGCGATTTGCTGTTTCACATCACAGACACCTGTTAACAAATCACATCATTCACATTATTGTTAACTCTGGGAACAGCACAGAGCTCGTCCTGAGCAGAATGATCCTTGAACATGTAATAGGGTCTATCAGAAAAACAATGTGGTTTCATCTAGCTGTTATGCAGGTATCCTGAAGTACATTCATTGCATGTGCACAGGCACAGTGAGATGTAACCCCAGCTTCTTATAGTTGTTTATTAGTGCTGTAACTGAGCCATAAGTGCCAAGAGTAGCCCAGATTAAGACCCCAGAGAGATGGGTCAGCTATACCTAAGCTCTAAGCTTACAGTGTGTGGTGGTTGAAATCAGCACATAGCCACTGTAGACACTGTGCAGAGAAAGAAAGGGGAATGTGTAATTCTGATATTTCATAACATTTAAACGTTGAGTATTGAAACGTTGGGTATTGTTTGAGAGTGAGGAGAGTTCTGAAACTAATCTTTCTGTTCATCATTTTTGTTCAAATGTCAAATGTATCCATGTTAGAGATGAACTGTAACAGCAGTGTGGGACCAACAGTGGCTCTAATGACGCCACTTTAATGTGAATGAACCCACTCATTTAAAAAGCGGCCGCATGTTGTTTGACTGATCAGTCAATTAATCCCAAACTATTACAGTGTATTTATCAAGTGGTCTGGACTCCCTGCTCACCTCATGCTCCACTTCCATCTGATCCTGGCACCGGTATTCTGTTTGGCAAGAGACGGCCTATAAATAAAGGCCTGTACAAAAAATGTGTTAATTACTAATTAGAGAGAAAGGGACCAACTGAGGGTTTGCTGGAAAGCTATAGTGCATGAGTGCATGCATCCCTGTGTGTGTGTGTGTGTGTGTGTGTGTCTGTGTGTGTGTCTGTGGGTGGGTGTTCAGTGTACATTTTATTCTGAGGCACACAGTGATGGTGCCACCAGAACACCATCACTACAAATCAGACGGAACAGCCAGGGGGGCACTGATCAGGAATTTAGTAACTGAGCGTATCTGTGGGTGCTAACCATGAGTGTAACGGACTGTGTGGAAAATACACTTAAATAGATACAATAAGCACGTGTGGCAAGAAAGACAACATACTTAATAAGACACTGAATTAGGATACAAACAACACAGTAATCAGAAAATGCATTAATTTATTGTGACTTTATAACAAAATGTAGTTCAGTAAATCTCAGACATCACAATAAACACATTTAAAAGAAACATAAAAAGGATAACTCAAATCAATAATCAGATAGTTGTGATATAATAACAGAATAATAAGTAATTAAGTAAGTAAAGTTTATTTATATAGCACCTTTCACAGACATATGTCACAAAGTGCTTTACAAGGTAAAAACATAATACAGTTATAAATACATCATAAAAAGCCTGGTCTAATTAAAAGCTTTTTGAAATAAAAATGTCTTTAGCTGCTTTTTAGAGGTCTCCACTGAGTCCAAACCCCGTAGAAATGGGGGAAGTGCATTCCACAATCTGGGTGCAACAGCTTGGAAAGATCGGTCCCCTCGGGTTTTAAAACGAGTGTGGGGGACCACTAAAAGGTTTTGGTTTGCTGACCTCAGGTTACGAGTTGAGGTATTATTCTTATTCTTATTTTATTTTATTCTAATTTTTGCTTCATAACTTTTGCACTGTCCACTTCCTGCTGTGACAAAACAAATTTCCCACGTGTGGGACTAATAAAGGTTATCTTATCTTATCTTATCTTATCTTATCTTATGTGTATGAATCAGATCAGCAATGGGGGGGGGGGCTGTCTCTGTAATGCTCTAAAAGTTAAAACTAGAATTTTAAAATGGAACCTGAATCTGATTGGTAGCCAGTGCAGCGGCTTTAAAACAGGGGTCATATGAGCACCCTTGTTCGAGCGGGTCAGTAGCCTCGCTGCAGAGTTTTGAACAACCTGTAGGCGGACTAGCCCTTTCATGTTTAGACAAGTAAACAGGCTGTTACAGAGTCTTGTAGAGATAAAAGCATGTATTATCATCTCGAGTTCACTTGTTGACACGATGGATCTAAGTTTAGAAATGTTCCTCAAGTGAAAAAAGCAGGTTCTTACTGTCTGATTTAAATGTCCCTCCAAAGAAAAAGCTTCATCAAAAATAACACCCAGGTTTCTAAGGTTATCTCCAAAAGTTGAATCTGTTCATCTGGACGTAGCGTTTTGTGGGAGAAACGTTTCGTCACTCATCCAGGTGACTTCTTCAGTCTCAGCTGACTGCAGGTTTCCCCAAACCTTATAAACAGGACATTTGCATAATGACTGAAACCAGCCCACTGAAGGAACAATGGGCTGTGAGGTCAGTTCCTTCATCTTAATTATGCAAATTCTCATGACCATTGATCAACAATCACTGACCAAAACCCACTGATCAAAGAACACTGATCAATGGCCATGAGTACCATTCACAGAGAGTTGGGGAATGGCTGCAATCACAGCATTGTAAGATGGTGACAGATGTACCCTTAGGCCCCCTCCTCGATTCAGAGATGGTCTTTCCCTTTTCACGTAAATGGCCTCCTTGACTCCGCCCTCAAAACAGCGTTCCTCCCTGTCCAGGATGTGCACATCCTCATCGTTGAAAGAGTGTCCACTGGCCTGCAGGTGTAAATAGACTGCAGAGTCCTGGCCTGATGAGGTAGCTCTTCTGTGTTGTGCCATCCGCTTCGCTAGAGGTTGTTTGGTTTCCCCGATGTATAAATCCTGGTTTGGGGAAACCTGCAGTCAGCTGAGACTGAAGAAGTCACTTGGATGAGTGACGAAACGTTTCTCCCACAAAACGCTACGTCCAGATGAACAGATTCAACCTTTGGAGATTTACTTTCCTGGATGATTGAGAATGCATCAAGACGTTTCTAAGGTTATGTTTCTGTGAGGAACCTAAGTCACCCAGTCGCCGTTTAATATCAGGTATTGCACTGCCTGGTGCAATAATCAAAGTCTCTGTTTTGGCCGGGTTTAGCTGTAAGCAATTATTGTTCAACCATTGTTTAATGTTGGTTAAACAGTCAATCAGATTGGAGAGCTTATGAGCTTCAGCAGGCTTAAAAGAATAATATAGCTGAATATCGTCAGCAAAAAGATGATAAGATACTTCAGGAAACTCCTGTATTATCTGACTTAAAGGAAGAATGTATATTAAAAACAGAATAGGTCCCAGCACAGAGCCCTGAGGAACTCCACACAACAACTCTGTAGATTCCGACATGATCTGGTTTGCAGACACTAAAACTCCTTTCAGATATAGAAGATTAAAAAACCAGTCTAGAACAGAGCCAGACATCCCAACCAGGTCTCTCAGTCTGTTTATCAGGATGGTATGATTGACTGTATCAAAGGTTGAGGTAAGGTCTAACAAGACTAGGACTGTGTATTCTCCGGAGTCTGCTGACATCATAATATCATTAGTAACTTTCAGTAGTGCTGTCTCAGTGGAATGCAATTTACGGAACCCAGATTGAAAATGGTCATAGATGTTATATTTCTCCATGTATGCCGTAAGGCGGACAGCTACTGCCTTCTCAAGGAGTTTTGACATAAATGGGAGTTTGGAGATAGGTCTTAAATTTTGAAGTAGTGTTGGGTCCAGGTTGGGTTTTTTGAGCCTTGGTTCCACAATGGCATGTTTAAAAAAGCTGGGGAACACCCCAGTCTGAAGAGAAACATTAAAAAGGTTCACAACCCTGGGACCCTAATAAGCAAAAGATGTATTAACAGGTTAGCTAACATTACCTATTAGCAACTTTTAACAAGCAAGTCCCGTCTGGCCCAGCTGTGGCTGAGCGAGCTGATACACTGAAACACTGTGGAGCACGTCCTCAGTGTTAAAGGTCCTGTGCTGCAGCGGTTTGAATCATACCCATGTGGAAAAGAAATAGTCAAAACTTATAAAAGACTTGCATCAGGTGTGGCCTACTTCATATAGTGAATCATATAAGGCTTATGTGATTTACTCGTGAAAGTGGCCACTTTCTCATTACTTTCATATATTGTTTTAGTAAGTATCCAAAACATACAAGTTTCATTTATATAATTTTTCAAGAGCTCTTATATCTGTTTTCACTCTTGTATGCTTTTCATACAAGTTTCACACAAGGCAGATACAAACTTTACAAGATTTATATATATCTTTTCCATATGGCATAATCTGATGTAAACAGTGAAAACACTGACAATTTGATTTCATTTTAGTGTTCTGACTAAACACTAAAATAACAGTTTTTGCCCTTCTGCATTAGTTTTCATTAGAAAAAGGTTTTTGACAGAAACTGATGAAAATTATTAGTCAGTGAAATTAAAACTCCATATAATGGCGAGTCTTCTTCACGTGGTTCTGTGACCATTTCTATTTACATTACACATTTCTCTCATATTGGCTTCTCCTCATTGGCTCCTTGTTAATCCTAGAATCAAAATCAGGTGTCATCTTATCTAAAATGCCTGACGTACAGCACAGCACTGTGCTCTCAGACTAGTTGGTTACTGGTGGTTTAAAAGTAGAATGGGAGGCAGAGCCTTCAGTTTTCAGGCCCCTCTTCTGTGGAACCAGCTTCCAGTTTGGATTCAGGAGACAGACACTATCTCTACTTTCAAGATTAGGCTTAAATTTGACTTTTTGATGAAGTTTATCATCAAGGCTGGATCAGGTGACCCTGAATCCTCCTCACTACAACTGTCCTCAGCTGCTGGGGGCGTCTCATGGTGCACTTTCTTCTTCACTCACCTGTTTTTACTCACTATATATTTATACAGAACTCTACTTATAATCATATAATCATTGATCTCTGGCTCTCTTCCACACCATTTCTTTGGTCATGCTTCCCTCTTCTCACCCCCACCAGTTGGGGCAGATGGTTGCCCCTCCCTGAGGTTCTGCCAGAAGTTTCTTCCTGTTAAAATGGATTTTTTTCTTCCCGCTGTTGTCAAGTGCGTGCTGACAGGGAGTGATTGCTGGGACTTTTTCTAATATTGTAGGAATATTGTAGGATCTTTACGTTACAATATTACGTGCCTTGAGGTCACCATTGTTGTCATCTGGCATTATATAAATAACTTTTGAAAAATGGAACTGAAATTACAAAAACTATGTGCAGTATCAAGATATTACCATTTACTGCAAATAAATAATTTTAAACATGGGGACACCTACAACTGTGTACACGGATCAAGGGACGTGTTAACAGAGCAGTGTGCAGCATATACAGTTTAATATCTTCACAAAGACTGAGGCCTCTACAAAGGGGACGGTTAATTCATTTGTTCAATTTCTTGCAATGCAAGGTTAGAGGTCCGTCTTCCTCATCTGGTGACTACAGTCAAAGACAACAGAGTTCCAGTGTGTCCAAGGCAGGAGGAAAGACTCAAGACATGTAAATGACATTAAAAGCCACCACCCGATCAGCTCACAGGGAAACACGACCACTGAACTTTCAAAACAGGACAGAGATGCTTTTTGTTGCTAAACTGATCTTAATGATGTTTTTGAGAAATGAAGCGCAAAATATTTTCAGGAAGTTGATAATATTACCTGAGCAGGGCTGTTTTTTGTTTTTTTTTACAAGGGTTCAAAATCACAAGTTTTTACCATCTAAACAAAACTGGTAACTTTGAAGCCCCAAACTAGTGAAAAATAGAGAATAGCCATTCAGTCATTAATGTGGATAGGACTGTGTAAAAAGTGGGTCCTGCCATTATAACTGTGCCATCAAAATATTGCCACAGCTCGTCCTCTCGTTCCTTCATCTCAAAAGAATGTTTTCATATTATGAAATAATAATGCCCTGTTTGCAGCTGCTGTCGCTGCTCCATAATGGGGGTGCAGGAGTGAGAGAAAAGTGGGTGAATTAAACTTTAAGGAGACAGAGGAAATTTAGCAGTGTCTATTAAAACTCCCATTTAAAGGAACAGGGGGAGTGGGGTGAGGAGGAGAAGAAAAAAGGAGAGACAGAGGTTTGAAATAATGGCTTTGCAGGGTTTCTTCTCCCACTTTACACTCTCCTGGTTGGCTGACTGGGTGCCAGTTTGGCAAGGCCTCATCATTAAAGATGGCATATGCAGTCGATGGGTCCCTCAGAGTAATGCGAACCTCTGCAGCCTGTCTTTCTAGACTCATCCTCCTCCCACCTCCACCCTGCCGCCTGCCTTCCCCTCACTGATGTTAAAAGAAATCTTTATTGTCATTCACATATCCCATTCACTTTGTTCACCTGCACTGACAACTCTGAGCTGTGTGTGAGAGAAACTGTGCATACAGGTGAATTTATGCTTTCTGTGTGTGGGGGTTTCACAGGCAAAAAACAAAAAAGCTGTGAGGATGCAGTACGCTGCACCGTGCAGTGTGTGTGTCTGTGTGTGTGTGTGTGTGTGTGTGTGTGTGTGTCTCACCGCCGTACTGTACTCTACCACAACCCTCCCCCATTCAGCTCCCTCTTCCTCTAGATGTCGGCATACCTGAGCTTCTAAATGCTCCCTCATTAGCCAAAATCTGTTTGAAAAGCTCTGAGTGTGAGGCTGGTAACGAAGCGATGCTGTCTCCATCCCTCTATCTCCCAAATGTGTGACAGGTGGGGAGGGAGTGAGGGGTGGGTGGGCTGTTTGATTTAAAGATGAGGAGGTGACTGAGAAGGAGGAAGTGAGAGAGGAAAGGATGTGGGAGGTGGACCTCACTGATGTTTTTGTGGGGGGGGTCACCAGCTTTGCAGAATCTCTCCACCCTTCATGTGTCTTTGTGCTCCTTGGTGACTGCACTACCTTGATGGGAGGAGGATGACAAGTCACAGCAAAGAATTGATTGGGCTCAGCGACCGACTTTGCCCCATGCTTCATTATACCTGATTGGCTCCTTAATGAGGTGAATCATTTGATGGCACTGGGCCAGTAGCAAAGATGGCCACCACAACCATTTTCTCATCTTTTCCGGTATCACGGAGAAAAAGAGTCCAGATACGTCCTCTTTGAAATGTGCAGCAGTCGTGGGGTGGCCAGCTGAGTTTCTAATCATCCGGCTCTTTTGTCACCGTCACATTTGCAGCAGAGAAAACGTGATGGTGACAGTTTAACAAGAGATATAGTAGATAGTACATGGATAGTTGTCAGTTCATTAACTGTGCCGGTCATGTAAATTCTGTCTTTGAACTGTGCTGCTCCACTGTCAGCAGTCTAACAAAATTTCCATCTGAATAAATTAGCTTCATTAAGAACATTTACATTCCTTGATAATAAAAATGCAGTATGAGATGCTTTAAAGGTAATTGTCAACAAAAGAGCAGAAATCTAAAATCATGGAGAAGTTGTGACTGTCAGAAAACTTCACTGTCGTTATTTTACTCCAGGTGAGGCAGGGGGAGTCTGGAGATGGACGTATCTGAATCCTCTGAGTGATGAAAGCAATCAGCTGGTTGTCTCGTGACCCCTCGTACCAAAGCTAAATAAAATGTGGTCACGTGTGCTTAAAGAGCAGCCTGGGAGTGATAAAGGGAGATTTTAGAATGCACATCACACTCGCAAAATGAAAGTTTTGCAACTTTTGCTTATCTCCACATGGTTTTCTCCACAGGGGGAGATAGGAGTGCAAGCTGAAAAGGACCAATTAACTCCTAAATAAACAACTTTTCATGGCGTGTCACGCCATGAAAAGTCCACCCCACTGTACATACACAGGAAGACGTCTCCAGAAAGACGAGCCGGACAGGCCCAGGACCTGACACGATGGCTACTGGTTGAAGAAGCTAACAACAATCTCCGAGGGGGGCTGCTAACACATATACTCATCCAGTGTGGGTAACAGAGCAGTCCTGAGCATGAAGCATACACACAACTGTACAAAACCATTACCTGCCTCTGCACAACATGGAAGCTTGAAATAAGACCAGAGCACCAGCACTCTGAAGCAGCAGCACTGTACTCACAGATATGTTCCACCTACTGGTTTGGATATCTGTGGGGACGATTTATATGTAAGAAGGCCAAAGACAGTTCAGATCTTTGAAGAACTACATGGAGACCAAGTGGTGCTGTAGAGCTTTCCTCCACAGTCACCTCAGCCCTAATAAACATCCATTAATCAGCTCTTTGTGCCATTGTCAAACCATCCTGTAGTCTGTACTGTGCAGCAGGATTTTCATTAAGGTTTAACCATGGCTCATGAAGATGGTCCATTTCCTACTGGGGTACATCACCTTGGTTACATGCTGCAAACCGAACTTGCTGAGTTCTGGTAAATTTTGCCGTTACATTTTTTCTTTTAACGATTTTCTTTTGGGATTCCAACATCACAGAAAGTGAAAAATGCAAAAATAGAAGAATCTCCGCACGTAGTGTCAGACTCACACCACAGAGGGTGGCAGTGTGGTTTAGATTTAGAACTTTTAATTTGACCATTTGAAACTGACGCTGTGCTTTAGTCAGAACTGTCACATGATGCTAATTGCATCAGTTTCATTAACGAATCAGATCACCAGGTCATTACCATCTCAATTCATTCCAACGTCAGGTAATTTTCATTTTATTGTTGGTTAACATACCTGAGGGAACACAATTATGAAATAGTTCACCTGAAGTTAAAGAGGTGTAAATGTCCACTTTACAGGTGCTCGGCTTGCTCTGGGAAACGGCTGACACACGATTCTGCTGCCAATTAGTGATCCGAACATGAAGTTATACACAATTTCCTTTTTGCGTATACTGTGTTTATCTCTTTAACTAAGCAGAGACTTCAATCAACAAGCTGAACAAAAGTGCACGACTCCAGAAGTTGGAGGATTTTCAATTAACCTAATGACACGGAGCCTGATCCTATCTGTTTGCAGCAGTTAGCTCAGGCAGCGTAGTGGATAAACTCGTCAAACAAACAGAGTGCGCACAGTAATATGACTGCTTTACATCATGAAACAGTGTAACACTGGGACAGTGAATATCTCAGTTAGAGGAAATGGAGGGCTCCCATCAGCTCTTGGAATGACCAGTTGGGCCTTTCTTGTCTGACGTTTGTCAGCAGCTTGACTCACTTTCAGCAAGAGTTCACAGCCAGAGTAAAGTGACCCCGCATTTCTTCCCCCTACACGGCGACCTTTCACTGGAGCCAGCAGACTAATTTTTTGCTTCAGTGGCCAGCAGTCAGGATGTGTTACTTAATCCAACTTTGAATGGATACAGGTATGCATGACACAACTGAATGGACTGAATTCTCCTTTGGTTGATCTAAAGAGCGAATAGGGACAAATGTCATTTTACAGACAGCCTGGTTGCACTAAGAAAATGAAGGTGCATTATAGATTTTGGAAACAAAGCTGAATTATGTCCCCTGGTTATCCAATAAATGAACTGAAATCTTACATATAAGCAGCACTTAAGTGGCCAGTCCAAAGAAGCTGTGATTTCTGACTATAAAGAAAGCAGTGACAGAAACTCAGCACCTACTCATTAAACTTGGTGAAACATGGGTCAGGTCTGCTAGCATTAGCCAACATATTGTCCAAATATCATCATTTCTGGGCCCAAAAACATAAATAAATAAAGCAAAGGAAGAAATGGCTGCAAAGCTACCGTCATTCATTCATGTAAACTGTCATTAATGTGATTGTGCAAATTAAAACAAAGCCATTGCCTGGCAGTTTATTTGTGGCTACATATTTTTAATTAGTTAAATTGGTGTTCATTTGAATAAATATTGTTCAGACCTCCCTAAACGGGTGCAGCTTAGGTGCAGCAGTAAGGTATTGATAAATATCTAATTCATCATTTGCAAAGTATTACTCCTCTTACTACTCTTATGCATTTATGGATATGGATATAAATAGTTTCTTAATGGTTTACTCTTAATTATATATAATGCGATTAATAATCATTTTTTTTATATACTTGATAAATATAATTGATACTTGATAATTTTTTTTACACTTACATCAATTACTAACCGGGTATTTAGCAGCTGTTAAAGGTTCATGCTGTTTATAAAGTTTATGTGAATGTTTTGTAACAAAGTATTGAGATGCACATTTGTACACACGATGATTAGCTTCGTGTTTTAATGCATGGAAATGCCCCCAAACCTCTGAGATACCAATACTGGTATTTTTGTATTGTATTATAATATTATTTCCTGACATTCGTTCTAATGTTACATTTTCCCAACTGATCCAGTTGAAATGGTGCAGGATGAATGGAAACGGGGAGAGGTGTCCCGTGTTCTTGATGTTACAATGTTACAGTGCACTCAGGCGTTGCTGCTTCAGCGGTGTTGTTGGTGTGTTGGTGACGCAGAAAGAAGCTGAGGAGCTCGTTTCATGGCACAGATTAGTTTTGCAGATTTAAAACACACTTTAGCTGAACTAAAGCAAAGGTGTAAACTGTTCTGATAATGCTGGGGCATTGCCGCGACTTACAAAGTGTGTGCTTATTTATATTTGTTCTTTAAATAACATCAAATATGTTATCTCATGTAGACCAGATCACCAGAGATGAGCTAATTTTAGGTTTTAGAGCCATTAGTCTGGTGGCATAGCTGCCAGCCAAGGAGCTGATGTACTTTATCATCTTAGTTTGTTGAAGATATCGATTGTTGTTCAGGTTAAACTGAGCTTCAGTGTTTGTGTACAGCACAGCGCCAAACCCAGGCCAAAGGAAGTCAAGTGGATCTGCCCAGCAGCAGCCTGTATTCACTTTGAATATTGATATAGATTGATAGGATCAGTTTACAGGGCTCTAGACTAACTTTTTGCCATGGGCGCACCGGTACGCCTAACTTTAAAAATTTAGGCGTACCGGCACAAAAGTTAGGCGCACTCAAATTTTTCAACCGCATCGCTTAACACCGCAGTTTTACATGTGCACTTTCTTTGGGGGGAAGTCCATACAGACAATATTCATTTCTAAATTATTAACTAACACACTTGTGCTTAAAGTGCTTTGTCAATATTGTAGAAAATGTTAAACTTGATCATCATCTCGGCTCCTCTGACGACCTGTTTGCTGCTGCCTGCTGCTGAAAGGCAGTGGGGAGAGGGGACACTTGGGCAGTGCATTTATCGCTGCATATAATGTGTTTTCTGGATAAACTGTACTTTTTCAGCATTCAAAGATTGATGGCACCGTGTCAGAGCTGGCTATGAATTTCAGACGGATCAGTCCTTAACACAAAAGTTATCAATAGTTCTTTTCATCTTTTCTTATTACCCACAGCTACATCCACTCTGTCAGGCCTAGGCTGCTCACTAGGGCTGGGTATCATCACTGATTTCTATAATCCATTCGATTCTGGTTCTCAAAGTCCTGATTCGATTCAATTTAGCCTCAGACAGTCAGAAATATTATAATTCTGATCATTTATCAGTACTGATACACATGAGACTTCATCAGAATTGTGAACATCACAGCAGATGCCTTTGTGTCAAAGTAACTGAGAATAAAACACAGAAAAACATGAAGGAGATTTTCCTGGTCTGGCGTTTTATAGCAGATAACCTTAAAAATATTCTGCAATTTTGCATAATTTTAAGAAGTTTAAATTTCTTCAGTATTGAACAGCAGAAATTAGGCTTTCTTGTCCGAGGTCATTTAAGTGAAAAAAAGAAAAGAAAAAGACAGCGGCCGACAGCGCTGTAAACAACGGTAGACTGGTGGGTAATAAGCGAATGAATAATGCAGAAAACAGAGATTTGAGACGGGAAACTGTTCTTGAAGTACAGAGAGAGAGAGAGAGAGAGAGGGAGCTGTGCATGAAGTGTGATTTTTATCGGGGTGGAAGCAAAACAGCAAAAGTCAGAGGGAATTCATGACGACATCGATCAAATGTGAAGCGTAGTTTGCTGCTTCTTTTGCTGCTGGCTCGGCAAATTTTGGTTGGAGAGACAAAACCTGCAGCTCAGAGTCAGCGCAAAAAAAGACGGAAACACAGCGCGGACCCGACGCATCAGAATCGCTAAGCTCTGACAGCGTGTCCGTGTTCGGGCCGTGGGGTGAGAAAGCCGAGAAAGACAAAGCTGATTCTGATGCGTCGGGTCCGCTCTGTGTTTACGTCTTTGTGCGGAATCCGTTAATGAATCAATATCGCTTTATTCAAGCTACTCACCTTTTCTCTTCCACCTGCACTTTCAACTGGACCACGGCCAATCAGAGAGGTCCCGCCCCTGACTATCTCTGATTGGTTTAGTCCACAATAGGGGCATAATGTGTGTCTGTTGTTGACCAGACGGACAGTTGCAGAGATTTTTTTTTTTTTTTTTTGTTACCCGAAAATGTGCGACCAAATATTTGTTTTTAGTCGCACCACTGAAAAATTGGTCTCACTCTAGAGCCCTGGTTTATGTCTTTTATTGGGTTGTGTCCATTCAGCGAGTGAATATGTGGTGGAACTAACCAACTAACTGTTAAAACTATTAAGTACTTAAAGTCCTCATTAGATTTGTTGCCTGTTATTAAAAAAACACTGATGTCTGTAAAACATCAGTGTTTCTTCGTTCTTTCATTTCTAATGCTGTCATCATGTGGGGCTGGCTTTGGCTTCCCCTCCAGCCTTTGTTTTCTACCTGCCAGTGTCTGTCGGTGCTCCTTTCTCCAGCTCCGCCCTGTGGGTGAGTCTTTTCAGTTCTCATCAGCCACAGCTGATCTCCTTCTAGTAGCTAGTGCCCAGTGTTTAAGGACCAGCTCAAGCCACAACTCCCAGCATGATCATTCAGCATCAGGCTAACCTAAGCTGCCACTGTTCTGATGATTTGCTTTGTGTTCTTATCAACACAGTACTAATGAATTACAGCTGAAGTAATGAAAGAAGGCTAGCAAGCCTAAGAGTATAAATGCATGACCTGCGTTTTACTCTGTGGCAAGATGTTTGTAACTGATACTGCACACATAAACGAAGGCAGTCCTACATATTTATGTAATATGTTTAAATAAAGAACCCTGTGTGCATAGCATACTCGGCATTTACATGCACTGAAATCTATCAGATGTTATCACTAAATCCAAAAACATTGATTAATCTTTTTACTTAGGCCCTTTTTTTACGATCAAATGTTTCATGTGTTATTGTTAAGTGGCTTAAAAATTCCTCTGAAAATTTTCTGATGTTAGAATGAAATTGGGCTTCCTCCCACCGTCCAAAGACATGCAGTTTGAGGGGATAGGTTAATTGGATAATCCAAATTGTCACTAGGTGTGAATGTGTGAGTGAATGTGAGCGTGAATGGTTGTCTGTCCCTGTGTGTTGGCCCTGCGACAGACTGGCGACCTGTCCAGGGTGTACCCCGCCTCTCGCCCTATGACAGCTGGGATAGGCTCCAGCGGCCCCCGCGACCCTGGAAAGGATAAGCGGAAGCGAATGGATGGATGGATGGATGGATGGATGGATAGAATGAAATTGAGTAAAAATGCAGCTGACTTTGAAGAAAAACTTCAGACCCTCAGAAATCCTGGAGAACTATTACTGAAGTTCTAAAAATTGCAAGTAAGTCCAGCTCTTGGGAAGCTAAATAGAAAGACACATACATGACACAGGAACAAGACAGACCAGATGATGACATGACAAGTGAGAGATATACTATGTCACAGATGAAGTAAATCAAAAAAGCAACCAGAATGACTAATGTTAAAGGAAGTGCTGAAAATAAAACCTGACTCAGATCAACAGTAGAACCAGTGAATTCACTGAAAAAGGAAGAATTCAAAAAGAAATAAAGATCATTACACATACACTATACTGACAACAGCACCGGTCCACCAACTAATACACCTGCAGGAGCTGCTCGGCCTTTGAAATCCAAGCAGTGAAGCTCCCAGTTCAGATGTTTGATGGTGTTAATGCCAGATGAGGTTTGGAACTCTGCAGTTACTGAGTTGTTAGCAGAGCATTGGTGAACCGCACTCGGTAACTTTCTGTGGTCTGAGCTGTTGTGGTTATCCACTTGGTTAGATTACCACTTAGTGTGGAAGATCTCAGAGAGGGAAAAATAAATGATGACTTGTTGCAACAGTAGCATCCTCAAAGGGAAAGACCCGTTTTTTCATAAATCCCTGTACAGGCAGGCTACATGTCCACATGCTTGGTTATCATACACCTACTGCAATGCAAATGAAAAGACATGACTTCAGAGATGTGAGTCATTACATTTCTCCATGTTGTATATACATTAGTCCTGACAGACATGGATGGATGTAAACTGGCCTGAAACTGCCAGGCGGCGATTATAGTGCAGAGCAGAAAGTAGATCAGGTCAACACTAATTATATTATGTAACAGTTTTTAGACTGTGTCGAACAAAACAACAAACAAACAAAAAGCCTGTTTTTAGATCATCAGTATGCAGTCAGATATTCTTTTCCCTCAAATAAATATGATCAAACTGTTTGTACGAGGTAATCATAATGACTGGGTGCAAGAAAGGCGGCGACAGTGCTGTAGGTCCAATGTTCCTCATTGATGTTCAGAGTGTTTTATGGTATCTACAGAGAAGACAACCGGATGATGTGACAGAGCCGTCCTCTGTGGCATTTGCAATAGAAATTCCTTTGATTGTCTTTCTTCTCTCTACTCATTCCCCTCTTCTTCTTTCCTCAGTCTTCCACTTCCTCCTGTTCACCTTCCTAGCATGACTCCCTCTCGCAGCTCATTAGCTGCATGCCCCACCTTACCCACCCAGGTCCCATGATGGGGATGGAGGGGGAGTTTGTGTTGCGGTCGCCCTGTTTATGCAATCCCCCTTGTTTTGAAGTGACAGGCTGGGGATAGATATGCAATATTAAAGATAGGCCTTATGAATTTTTGACATCTAATTAGTTGCTTCCCCGTTAACATATCATTGCTTGCGGGGGCATGGAGAGCTCCACCGGGGCCCTCTCTGAAGTACAGGGCAGAAAAAAAGAGGCCTGCTGCCACTTCTAATGTATTCCCTTCTAATGTAAGTAGTAATCATAGCACTAAGGTTAATTAATGGCCCTCCAAAGCCCAGCTTTTTACAGAATACCAGGCCCATGGTTTCAGTGGCACACCAATTAGCTTTTTTTCTGCTCTTGCTTCAAATGTTAACAGCCGCTGTTTCAGGGCTGTGGAGTGACAGAGAGGAGGTAAAGCACTGAGGTGACTGTGGTAACATGTAATGGATGGTACCCAGGCCAGCACAGTGGGTCTGCACTGCGGCACTGCACAGCGCACCATGGCAAGGTGCGTTGTGCACATACAAAATGGTCATATTTTTTTCTGTAGGGGGTTGATAAGGGCTGATGGTCAATAATATTGACCAAGCAGTTATGTTGCCAGCTGCTAGACCTGTGGAAGCCATGTTATTTACATTGTGTGTTTGTGTGCATTTATGTATTCTCAGTCAATCAAGCAAGATGGGAGAGAAGCTGACAAACAGCCGTTTTTCATCCATCATGAACGGTGTTGGGAAGGTTACTTTTAAAATGTATTCCACTACAGATTACAGATTACATGCCCCAAAATATATTTTGTAACGTATTTTGTTACGTTACTCAATGAGAGTAATGTATTCTGGATACTTTGGATTACTTAATATATTATCATGCTTTTTACAACTACATGAATGTACTATTGCTGTGTGAATTATTACTATTACTGAAGGTTACTCACCATACCAATACCAACTAGATGTTTAAATCTTAATATAAATGAGTAACAGTAGGTGGACATTAGGTAAGGCTGCACTTTTTGCAGAGATCTCGTATAGAAACTATTCCGCGCATATATAAAACAGGTCCGTGGCTCCGAACCGTAGTAAAGGGACTTCTGGCTATGACCCCAAACACACCTCCAGGCTGCATGAGGGCTCTGTGACCAAGAAGGAGAGTGATGGAGTACTGATGGCCTGGCCTCCACAGTCACCTGACCTAAAGCTAATCAACATAGTTTGGGATGAGATGGAGTGAAAGCAAAAGGGCCAACAAGTGCTCAGCATCTTTGGTTGGAAAAAATGTTGGAAAACCATTTCAGGTGACGACCTCATGAAGCTCATGGAGAGAACGCCAAGAGTGTGCAAAGCAGTAACCAAAGCAAAGGGCGGATATTACAAAGAATCTAAAATATAAAACATGTTTTTTGTTTACTACATAATTCCATATGTGTTCATTCATAGTTTTAAAGCCTTCAGTGAGAATCTACAAAGTAAACAGTCATGAAAATAAAGAAAAACCATTAAATAAGAAGGTGTGTCCAAACTTCTGACTGGTAGTGTATACGTCTAACTGAACACTCCTGTAGGCGGCATCACACAACGTTTTTAATGTCCATCGTTTAGGGTCTCAGTCACTATTTTTTTTTTTATTGAAAACAACATGCAGTTGATTTTTCTTGGTCCTTTTTAGAGACAGAAACTCCAACCAATCACAGCAGATGGCCCCGCCCCTCCCTGAGCCTGGCTGTGCTGGAGGTTTCTTCCTGTTAAAAGGGAGTTTTTCCTTCCCACTGTCACCAAAGTGCTTGCTCATAGGGGGTCATGTGACTGTTGGGTTTTTCTCTGTATGTATTATTGTAGGGTCTACCTTACAACATAAAGCACCTGGAGGCGACTGCTGTTGTGATTTGGCGCTGTGTAAATAAAATTGAATTGAATTGAATAGAATGCATGCTCTTTGGTACTAACATATCAGTCATAATATCCAAGTACACACCAGCACTACCACAGTGTTGTTTTAGTTGGTTCCTATAAAATGTTTCTGAAAATAACTGAACTGAGTTCTGTCCAGTATGGGTAAATAAACACACACACACACTGTCACTCAGCTCACAATTCAGCTCAGTTCACATAATGGTGAAGTGACCAAAGACAGTGTGTGCTGTTTTCTGTGTGAGCTCCACTTTGAACCACAGATGTCAGTGACTCCACTGCCCTTCTTCTTCTTCTTCTTCTTCTTCTTCTTCTTCTTCCCTCTGAAGTTTTTCTGTCTCTCGCTCTGAGATGCCTCTGTGTCTCTCAGCCATTGTTTTTTGTTCATATTTGATTTCCAGGTGCTACTGGATTACAATGTGGACATTTCAGGTTTGGACTTTTTCTTTAATTACAGGCTAATCTGACCAACTGCAGCTCAAGCACCTTTTGCTTAGTCTGGGTTCAGATTTTCCTTCAGGGCTTTACAGGATTAAATAAAAACAGCAAAATTATTTGAAACTTGGTAAAGAAAAAAATGAATAAACATAAAAAATGACATTCATAAAATGAAATAAGATATATTACAAACACCATGGGATTCCTATAAACAGTTAAAAGGGTAGATTTTAAACTTGTATTTAAAGTGTAAAGCTGTTCTCTGATTCTTAGGTCAGCCAACCAAAGCTTGGAGCCTGAAACAAAGTATTGTTGGACTGAAGACCCATCATGGTTTTTAGACTAGAACCCTCGGACAGATCCTCCACACTGTGGAGAGATTACGTCTTAACTAGCCTGGGAATCCCTCAGTATCAATGGCAGTGGAAGACAGTCTGGCATAACTACTCAGACTGCTGAATCCCCCAGATGGATGGGTCAATGGCTGGGTAATCGTGTAGCATACGGGAAGCCCTACAAACTGAAGGGCCTTTAGACAGTCCAACAACTACTTTAGCTAGCTGTGATCTCTCACTCTCGAGAACTTGTAATCTCAGCTACCAGTTAAGAGCGACGCTGAGAGTGCCGAGAAAAAATGCTTCCACTGATTCCAAATATTATTATGAGATACTGCAGTTTGTGCAGGGAAAAACTGCTCTCTCAGAGGTAAGAGACATTTTTTATATAGTTTATTATTAGAGTAAGGTCGACATGCTTTAACACAGTCAAAGATTTAGACATTTAGTTCCTATTTAAACAAAAAGAGAACTCCCAAATGCCACACACATAAACACACTCACACATATATACACACAAATACACACAAAACACTCCAGTATTCCAGACAGCCGTGATCAATTAACTGATTATTATTATCACTGAGGCTATTAATCACAGTCTGTGCTGATCAGCCTGTCCTGTTCTTTCAATCAGGTCCTTACATACACCACACCTTGAAACAGGTGTGTGGAGGAAGGAGTGAGCACACACACACACACACACACACACACAGAGGTGCTGCTCACTGTAAACGTTCACCTTATTTCAGTTTACTGCATAAAGTTGGATGAATGCAGAGCTTTCAGTCCCTCTGCGCTCCTCTGATATGTGCTCACCTGTGAAAACAGTTAGTCGATGATGAATCCATTTCTGAAACCTAGATTCTAAAGCCAAACAAAGACAGGAGTGAGTCCGTGGTTTTATCTCAAAGGGTCAGTAAGTCACTGCTTGTCAGGCAGCTACACATCCTTCCAAGACTAAAACACGATTCAGATTATTCTAAGCTTTAGTGTTTCAACAGCATTCACTGGCTTGTGGTGTATTAAAGTTTTTAACACGGTATGTAAGAGTTTATAAAAGACATCAATCAGTGCTTCAGGCACGCTTAATTAACAAATTATAATGTTGAGAAGCTCGATTGTGCTTTAGAACAGACATAAACAGAGACTTGTTGAAGTATGACATTCTCACCTAATCAAAGCATCACTAATGTCAGCATCACTGAGTCGAGACTCTTGTTCTTTGAATCCTTGTTTACGTTTTTTTAAAGTTATTAAAAAGCTACATTGTTTTCTTTCTTGTTCACCTCATGAATTATTTACTTCTCCTAAGGTGAGAGGTCAGTACGAGCCCCGCCCTCCACCCCGTCGGTATTTGTGTGTGCTTTGTGTTTCAGAGGCAGAGAGTAGCTGAGGTCTCCACCCCAGTAATCGCACACCTGACCCTCATACCTAAGACACACCTGCACGTTGCCCTGGATACAAAAGGCTGGAGTTTTCCCTGTGTTAATGCCAAATTGTTGCACTACATGTGGTATAAAAGCATGGCGCCCTCATTGTTCGGGATTGCTAGTTATCTCCTGTACATGTGCAAACTCACCTTGATCTTCTCTGTCCAGCTGCTGTGGAGAGCGGACCTGCTTGGGAGAGATTCAGAAAGGAGAGAGATGCTTGTGGAGATAACTCGCCTGCTCCCTGTTTAGCCTTTGTTCGAGAGCTGCTGCTGGATTGCTGCTGCTTTTCCTTGAGGAGACTCGGCTTTGAAAGCTCTGTTGACAATAAACATCTTTTAAACGCGCCTGTGTGCGCCGCGCTTGTGTCCAGGTTTTCCACGAGAGCTTAACACTTGAGCAGGAGGCTATTTTAATGAATCACACCAACATGATTTACTGAGGTTTGTAGAAGGCAGTCCATAACTATTTGAACAATGACAAAATGATTGTATGTTTTCCTTTGCCCACCACTGTAACTATGTATAAAAATGGTTATAATTCCTAAACAGTGAATGTAGTAAACCTTTTGAAGTAACGCTGAAAGTTTAAATCCACTCTGGTGGTGGACTTATACTGAAGCTGTGATAGTTACAGGAGCACTGCTTAATTTATTCTGTTAATGTGTTCTTCCTGTGGTTTCCAAATCTTTAAAATGTAATTTGATATTTGTACATACACAATATTTAAAATGCTGACCTCTGTATATTTTACATATATGTATATACACACACACACACACATATATATGTATATAATGACAGTGTGGGGAATGAGTGGGAGGGTGGGGTGGGCTGCTTTTAACCATGTAAAGCACTTTGTGCTACAGTTTGTATGAAAAGTGCTTTATAAATAAAGATTGATTGATTGATTGATATATATACATATATATTTGGCATACATATTAGTCATGTGCATCCTTAAAATTGTACATATATTTATTCTTATCATTCTCACATTCCTGCTCTTATATTTGAGTTGTTTCTTATGTTTCGTGTATTTTGCACACTAGAATCTCACTCACATGTACCAGTGTACCAGCACATGTGACGTGACAATAAAATTAGTGCTGTCAGCGTTAATCTCGTTAAAATGACTGCATTAATGCGGCAAATCTCCGTTAGCGAGTTATGGCGGATCGCCCCGTGCGTGGGGCTGCACAGCGTCAACGCGTTAGCATGGTTAGCTCGTTAACGCGTTAGTGCCGTCCAGCGCTGACAGCACGAAATAAAAATGATTTGATATATCGAGTTATAACAATTCATATTTGGTGAATTAACACGGTGAAAATGAAAGGTATATTTTTTCTCTTGTGTAACATCCTCTGGCAGCACGATCACAAACGCAGTGATTAAAACTGTCAGAGTTGTGCCGTGGCAGCGTGTTACATCATGCCAGATGCAGAGATGGGGGGAGCTGCATTGTGATCTCCAATCACTGCCTGTTTCCTGACTGCTCACCTCATTTCAGGCACTTGCCTCTCACTGCAATAATATTCTTTTTGTTATTCTCTCTCTTTTTTTCAATTAGAGTCAATTGACCTGACAGAATTGCCAGCAATTAAGTGATTTTTGTAATGGTCCTGGGCTAATTTGCCTGGGCTTGTCAGCTGTATTTTATGTCACCAACCCCCTACCTCACTTACTCTCTCCAGCACATAATGACTTATAATTTCAAAATCTTTACTCTCCGCTTCCTTCTCAATAAATCGCAATTACAGGAAGTTGTTATAGATGCCTAAACTCCACACCGCCTCCGCTACAACCCCCATCTCTTTACTTTGTGCCGTCAGAGATGACAGAGTGGTGGAGGAAATCTATTTGTTTGCAGAGCCTTAATATAATCGCATTTCATGTGTGTACACTGAGTCCAACTCTCCTGGGCTCCACCACAGAGAGAAGTTTACTTTCTCCACACTGCTCATTAAGAGTATGATTTTCTGGCAGCTGGTCTTTGGATGGAATATCTTTTATTTTCTCCTGAATGGAGAGTTTTAAAAGATGTTTCATTTCCCTGAGAGCATCTAATCCATGCATGCTGCTGAAGATTTTGGGTTGCGCCAAACATTTTCAGAAAAACGAAAAACTAAAGGTCAGCTGACAAATTCTGTTTCTTTTTAGGTCACAAGGGTTTAGAGCCCTGGCGGCACCTTGGAGAGTGATTTCCCCCCACTTCCACTCACCCAAATCGCTTTGCTCCCGTTTGCGCTCAGTCGCCAAACTCAAACCTGCCACCACGAGTCAAGTTTTCATAAAATATGTAAATGACTTCATATGAAACACCTTTTTCCTTACTATATCTAAGCTCAAACACACCTCCCACACGAACGCGTCGCCCTCCACACCCAACGCGATTCATCTTTTTACTTAGCAACTCCAGAGCTGAGCATCTGCTTGCCTCCAGAACACTCCATTGATCTCCCTTCCACTCACTCCAGACTACACAACCACACATCCTTTGCCCAAATCGAGAGAAACCGTAGGGACTGAGAAAATAACTCCTAACGTCCTATCAGTGATTTTTTTTTTACTATATATAAATATCAAGTATAAATACTAAACCATTTGAAAATTGACAGAAAATTCTTCAAGTTATAATTATTGTATCTGCATCAGGACATCAGGGCGAACCATCAGGACTATACACATCAGCTGGTCACCTTTGCAGTGTAAAGATTTCAGGGAGTATCAGACAGTGGCCCAGAGCCCTGTGAGCATGATGGCAACTTATTTCTCACAGTAAGTAAGACAATCCTATTATTTTGCATCTATAGCATTTTAAATGAGTGCATTTACATATTTTTCATAATGTTAATAAGATCAAGACTGTGTTTCCTAATAAACAGGCAGCAGATGAACTAAAGGTGTCGCTTAACAAGAAGCAAATAACACTGAGCTTTAACCAATTATCACAATCACACACACTTTAATATGAGCTGCTATCTGTGTGTGTGTGTGTGTGTGTGTGTGTGTGTGTGTGGTGAGGGGGGCTGTAGCCTCAGACTAACGCTCCCCTAACTTTCTCAATCTCAAAGTTGGAGCCTTAATGTTACTCTGGTTTGCAGAGGATTGGGTCCATGGATATTATGCTGCTTGATAACTATTTCCTCACAATCGTTTTACTCTCATTTCAGTAAGCATAAGCATACTGATACTGAGCCCTAATGGCTGTGCATGCTGTGCTTAACACAGTTTGAAATGAATAACCCCACTAACAGTCTCATAGCCATTACAAGCAGGACTTAAATGATCATTTGGGAGGATAAACCCACTGATAGAGCTTTTGAAATTATTGTAATATCATTTTCGGTTTGCCTAAATCATTCTAATGAGATGTGCCACTTAGCAACAGTGTTGGAGCTGAAATAAGGACCATTTTTCAGCCGCGCCCAACACAGGATGTAAAACTGTTGTAGAAATATTGCTGCCCACTGCTAAAATGAGTGCAGTTGGCCTCAGAGTGAGTGTGTGTGTGTGTGTGTGTGTGTGTGTGTGTGCGTGTGTGTGTGTGTGTGTGTGTGTGTGCGTCTTCGATCCACACAGGGATTCCTCAGACCAGCAGAACATTTTGTTGTTGTTGCTGTTGATTGAAGGGTTTTATTTCCTAAGAACACAAGTCACACACACACACACACGCACACACACACACTCACACACACACACACACTCACACACACTCACATACACACACTCACACACACGCACACTCACACACACACATGCACACACACACACACTCACACACACGCACACTCACACACACACATGCACACACACACACGCACACTCACACACACACATGCACACACACACATGCACACACACACATGCACACACACACACACACACACACTCGCACACACACACATGCACACACACACACATGCACACACACACACACACACACACACACTCGCACACACACACACACACACACTCGCACACACACACACACACATGCACACACACACACACACACATGCACACACACACACTCACACACACACATGCACACACACACGCACACACACACACACACTCGCACACACACACACATAGGCACTCACAAATGGACTCGGGAGAGAAAAACAAGAAAGTGAAACGTACATTCAGACGGATCAACAGCTAAATTATTCACAGCAATCTGACAGCAGATGTTTGTGAGGCCGTGATTCAGCGCTGGTCTCTGCTGCGATTTCAGATCAGAAATTCAAAAATAGGAAAGAAGGCCTGCGTGACGTGGGAATCTGCACTGACTCTCAGCCCCTCTCAACAGTGATGTCTGGAGCCAGTGTTACTGCTGACAACCTCTTAACCCCTTAACATAAAGTGTTAGGTCCATAATTAGTTGGACAAAGATACAGTTTTGTAGTTTTGCCTCAGTACACCATTACAGTGAATTCAATATATGATTTAAAATAAATAAAAACTTTCAGCTTTAAATTAAGAGGTTTTACAAAAGCATTTTCATTAACAGTTTAGAAATGACGTCAGTTTTTATCAATGGTCAGTCATAACAGAGGCTCACTGACAAACAGATCAGGTGACAAATGAAGAAGCCATAATATCTAACGTTAATTAGTATTTAATATTTTTCATTGTAATTTGAAAGACTTAAATAAATGTCTGAAAAAGTGAAAGAGGCCTGAAATTATTAGGCTGAAAAAAATAAAAACTAAATAAAAGTACCAGAGAAAAAAACAGAAATGTGGCAAAATCTGCAATTTGGTGCATTTTTAAAATGAATGAATGCACTGGCCAGCTCAGCAATACCAAAAAGCCTAAAGGAGCACAGAATACAGGTGAAGTGCATGATGCGAAAATTGGTTAAATGCAAAACAACTTTCCGTTTAACCAAGTCACGGTAGAAGTATCTCTGCTTCATCAATGAAAATACAACAAGGTGCAAACCACTCAGAATAAACTTTGCCAGGAAACATCTGAAAGCGCCTGCACACTTCTAAAAACGGTACCAGGAGAGAAACCATTGTATGTCCCTTTACCTGTCAAATATGTAAAATGTTAAATATGATGGAGCCACTGGCCATAAATGGTTACCAGTAGATTTTAGGACTGCTGATAAAAATAGCAGTTACATTTACAGGGATACACTCACTGATCAGATTTAGCACAGTTTTCCAGAAGTGATCATCGAGGGCATTACAGGGAAAATGGGAACCCGAAACACTGCAAAAGCAACCCAAGAGTTTGTTAAGGCAAAGAAACTGGATATTGTTTAATGACCAAGTCGTCACATTTCATATTTTGATTGTTTGATTTCAAATCCACTGTGATGGTATACAAAGGTGAAACGACAAAGAGTGTGTCTTTGTCCAACAGTCTATGAACCTGACTCTATGCTTTCCTTTCCTTACCTTAGGTAAGTGCTTGTTATGGCCCAGCTCTCATGGAAAAGAGGGAAACAACATCAAACCAGATGGTTTTATGGTTTTATATTTTATTCCAGACTGGAATGATTGTACAGCATACACTTTTAAAGACTTTAGAAAACAAAAGTTGTGTGCACACGTTTGAAATAATCAAGACAGCACCACAGGTCAACAAGATGAGATAGTATAGTATTATTACAGGGCCCAAATGAAAAAAATGAAAATGAAACTCGCTTCTGTATAACCCCATACGGTAAAAAAATAGATTTTTCCTGGCCAAAATATATTTCAAATATATGTTAAATATATGTTGTATTTGCAATGTTAAAAAAATATATTTGTTTCAAACCAAAATACATTTCAAAAGATATTTTAGGGTGAAGAAAATACATTTCCAACCTTACAGTAAAATGTATATCAAATCACCTTTATTTAAAATGTATTTAGTGCAATAATGATAACAATAATAATACTTTTAAAAGTAACCACATGTTTTATTTACATCTGCAAAAAACAGTTGGATTCAAACAAAACAGAGTCAAAGGTTTAGCAAGAAATAGGTTGTTTATTCATTTGCTTACAGTATTTCACATTACACAGTATCTCACTATAATGTAGCGTTCACTTTGAAACTATCTGTCAGTGATACAGTAAACAATATACAACAACTGCTATGTACACTTTAGTTTTTGACAATATATACAATATAGTACTTACAGTTTTTTCTGATTGTTTAAGCACATTTTTTGTAACTATTGGCTATTTTTGCAAAACTCTACACACAAATAAGAAAACCTGTCACCCAATTATCAAAACATTGTAGTTCTCTTGCAAAAGCGAACACAGCTAGATTAACTCTTCACACCTTCGTAAAAATGGTGTTTTCGTATCAAACAGTACACACAAGCCATCATCTACTAAGCACACAATGCGGCAACTGCACACTGATGGTATGAATACAAAACACATCTGGCTTTTGCATTCTCTGTGCACAAGGTAGGCCATGTCAGTTTGAGCTCATACTTTTGTCATAGATCTGTAAGCATAGAGGGATCCAAACTTCAAGTACTGGTTTTTATTCACACACATCAAAACAAACACAAGTGTTTATTTCCAAGTATAGAATTATTTGCAATCACCATATTGACTATATGGGTTTCTTGGTCTGCAGTGAACATGCTTCCTCTGCCCCCAGCATCTGGTCGTCTAGCAATTCTGTAAAGTAACAATTTCAGTATTTTTACATCTATGGTATTGTTGTGTTTCTCATTAGCATGGCAGTGCTACAAGTCTTAGTGCAAAGTGACTGTACTAACCAACTCTCATTTCAAAATGTCCTTATGATGCTTGCTACAGTGTAGCGGCTCGAGTTAGGCTGAACCCGTTGGCCAGCTTCCCTCAGCGTCACTCCATGGTTGATTACGTGGTCCACTATTGTAGCTCTGATGTCATCAGCAATTCTATTTCTTACTCTTCTTACCCTTCCTCTCCCCCCTCCTCTCCCCCCTCCTCGTCCTCCTCTCCCCCTCCTCGTCCCCCTCTTGCTCCTCCTTGTCCTTGTCGTCCTCTTCATCCTACTTCTTCCCCTCCACGTCCTCTTCCTCGGCCTCCTCTACTTCTCACTCTTCCTGCTCCCTCCATTATACTCCACACACAGAGCTTACCTGTAGCTTATTCATAGTGCTTAGGCTGATTGCAAAGTGAACTAATTATCTAAAAAAGTTTTCACATGTGACAGTGTGCCAGACAGTTGGCAAAATAGTGTAAATAATGGCCATAAATGTGTATAGTTTTGCTAGGAGTGTGTTGAAAATTTGGTAATTGAGTGTAAGCAGTGAGTTGAACTCCTCCACTTGGGGCAGGAACTCATCCCCGACCCGGAGTGGGCACTCCACCCTTTTCCGGCTGAGAACCATGGCCTCAGATTTGGAGGTGCTGATCCTCATTCCTGCTGCTTCACACTCGGCTGCGAACCGCTCCAGTGCGAGCTGGAGGCCTTCACCTGATGAAGCCAACAGAACCACATCATCCGCAAAAAGCAGAGATGAGATTCTGAGGCCACCGAAGTGAAAGCCCTCCGCCACTTGGCTGCGCCTAGAAATCCTGTCCATAAAAATTATGAACAGAACCGGTGACAAAGGGCAGCCCTGGCGGAGCCCATCACCCACCGGAAACAAGTCCGACTTATTGCCGGCAATGCGAACCAAACTCTTGCAACGGTTGTACAGGGATCGAATGGCCCGTAGCAATGGGCCAGACACCCCATACTCCCACAACACCTCCCACAGGACACCCCGAGGGACACGGTCGAATGCCTTCTCCAAGTCCACAAAACACATGTAGACTCGTTGGGCAAACTCCCATGCACCCTCAAGTATCCTTGAGAGGATAAAGAGCTGGTCCAGTGTTCCGCGACCAGGACGAAAACCGCATTGTTCCTCCTGTATCCGAGGTTCGACTAACGGACGAACTCTCCTTTCCAGCACCCTGGCGTAGACTTTCCCAGGGAGGCTGAGGAGTGTGATCCCCCTGTAGTTGGAACACACCCTCCGGTCTCCCCTCTTAAAGATGGGGACCACCACCCCGGTCTGCCAGTCCAGGGGTACTGCCCCTGATCTCCACGCAACATTGTAGAGGCGTGTCAACCAGGACAGTCCTACAACATCCAGAGCCTTCAGGAACTCGGGGCGGACCTCATCAACACCAGGGGCTCTGCCACCAAGGAGTTGTTTAACTGCCTCAGTGACCTCACCCCCGGAAATTGGCGGGTCACTCCCCTCATCCCCAGACTCTGCTTCCTCCTCGGAAGACGTGTCAGTGGGATTAAGGAGGTCCTCGAAGTATTCCTTCCACCGCCTGACAATTTTCTCAGTCGACGTCAGCAGCGCTCCGCCAGCACTATACACAGTGCAGGTAGAGCACCGCTTTCCCCTCCTGAGACGCCTGACGGTTTGCCAGAATCTCTTCGAGGCAGTCCGAAAGTCTTTTTCCATGGCCTCTCCGAACTCCTCCCACACCCGAGTTTTTGCTTCAGCCACTGCCCGAGCCGCATTCCGCTTGGCCTGTCGATACCTGTCGGCTGCCTCCGGAGTCCCACAGGCTAACCAAGCCCGATAGGACTCCTTCTTCAGCTTGGTGGCTCCCTTCACCTCTGGTGTCCACCATTTGGTTCGGGGATTACCACCACGGCAGGCACCAACCACCTTGCGGCCGCAGCTCAATGAGAAGGGAGCCGGAGATCGACAGACGGATTGGTGCTGCGGCTGCAGTGATGCGGATGCTGCACCGGTTCGTCGTGGTGAAGAGGGAGCTGAGTGTAAAATCGAAGCTCTCAATTTACCGGTCGGTCTACGTCCCTACCCTCACCTATGGCCACGAGCTGTGGGTAGTGACCGAAAGAACGAGATCGCGGATACAAGCGGCAGAAATGAGCTTCCTCCGAAGGGTGGCTGGCCTCTCCCTTAGAGATAGGGTGAGAAGTTCGGCCATCCGGGAGGGCTCAGAGTAGAGCCGCTGCTCCTCCACATCGAAAGGAGCCAGTTGAGGTGGTTCGGGCATCTGACAAGGATGCCTCCTGGGCGCCTCCTGGGTGAGGTGTTCCGGGCATGTCCCACCGGGAGGAGGCCCCGGGGCAGACCCAGGACACGCTGGAGAGATTATATCTCTCGGCTGGCCTGGGAACGCCTTGGTATTCCTCCGGATAAGCTGGAGGAGGTGGCTGGGGAGAGGGAGGTCTGGGCTTCTCTGCTTAGGCTGCTGCCCCCGCGACCCGGCCTCGGATAAAGCGGATGAAGATGGATGGATGGATGGACAGTGAGTTGTGTTTAAAGTTCTGCAAAGTGTGTCTTACAAAATGGCAAACTGAGTGCAAAGCAGTGTTTGTGCTTTTAGTTTTGCAAACTCAGTGAGTGGTTTTGCTATAAGTATTGATAGTTTTAGAAATTGTGCTATAAGAATCACAGTTAGGGTTTAAGCATTCAGAAAAAACTGTAAAGGAACACACTCCACTTTTTTGGGATATAGGCTCATTCTCCATCTCCCTCAGAGTTAAAAATGCAGCGTCTTCCTTCTAGATCCGTACGTTAATAGGACTCTGGAGCGTGATCTTACCGGATGGGGCGTAGCCAAGATTTTTGGTCGAGGCGCCATATTAGCAGGCCAAACAAATGCTTGCTGTGTGGTCGGTTGTAATGTTAGATCGCACTACCGGCAAGGGAATAAGGTGGAAAATGGGCTCTCTTTTCATTATTTCCTCACCTGGAAGCATCATGAGGGAGCTTATGTGTTGGATGTTACCAAAAGAAGGCGTCTAGCCTGGATAGCAGCTGTGAGAGGAGCTGATATTCAGTTCTCTACCATCCCCAGATATCTGTTTGTGTGCTTCAGTATTTTCATTCAGGTAAGTTCTAAATAAGTTCATATTATTCTTTATAGCCTGTTAGTTTTATTTTCAATGCGCTCTGAGATCATAGCAGATTAGAACAAACATCCTAATGAGGGATTTTGCAGAACTACCTTCTATTTATAGAGTTGCTAATTATTTGGCATTATTGCAGCAAACCAGTCTGTGAAATGGATGAAACACATCGTGACTGGGTTCCAACACTACACATGGGGCACTACGAAATCCCTGCTTCAAACTACATGCTACATACCACCATGCCAATCATCCATGTGAGGGTGAAGAGGTGACCCTCCTGGATAAGATGGCAAAGGTTTGCTGCGTTTTGGTGAACATGTGCCCCAGTGTGGTAGTAAAACCAGGGAAAAATGCTCTTGTTAAATACTCTTAAAAGGCTTGTGCTGTTTATGTAGTGATACATTTTCTAGTAGCGGGTGATATTATTTAAATGCTGTCATGATTTTATGTGAACATTTTGTCATTTGTAAACTATACATGACATTGATTCTACATTGTTACTGATGTGATGTTCTACACAGTGCTTTTAATTTTTTTTAAAAAGGCAAAAATTTGTTTGTTTCTTTATTCAACCTTTGAACAGTCTTACTTAGTAAGTACATATTCAGTAAATGCAGATTATTTACATGGCAATGCACTTCAGGCATAAATGTAGACCCCTAAATACAACATTATGGGTCATTCAGAACAGAACTATGCTTGGAGAAACATTTTCCCATCAGTTGAGACAACTCCTCCACAGTAGCAGGTGGAATTCTTCTTTCCTGAGAACGGCTTCTTTTACCTGTCACTACGAATGGTCTGTTTATGTTTTGATTGAGAGCCTTTTTTTGGGCAGCTGAAGAGGAGAAGTCTATCTTACGGCCAACCTCTGGCTGTTTCTTGGTCATATTACCAGGCAAATCCCAGTATGCAGGTTCATCTGTAACAGTCCCTGAGCCACGGATCAACACTGTTGCTTCTACTTTGAACAGGAGAGCAGCAACATGGCTGCAGGTCTCCACGACTCCGGCCATACAAGTTCTTTGTGCATTTTGTTTTCTATTTATTAGAAAATTTACTATTTACTATTTATTCAAGATTTTTAAGGTATCTAATATTTTGATACCTAATTTCCATGATCTAAATATTTTAAGAATTAGATGTTGGTTTGTCAATTAAAAGTGTGTAGATCTTTCATTATTATGGTGTTATATTATGATTATACATTCAATGGCATAAAATGGTCTTAAAATGACATAACTTGTCACAATTGTTTATGGGGAAATATACCGACCAAGAAAAAGTTATCGTAACAGGCCTATAAACAGACGGTTTTATGATTGATAAATACAAAAAATAAATACATTTAATTTCTCTGAGATTCTCTGATATTCAGTTACAGTTCACACCACAGTTACCTGTACATGCAGTATTATACTGTAAATTTAAAGCTCTGCATTTAGTATCCCACTAGAAGAGTCACAGTTACTGCCTCTTTTTTTACCTAACACATGTACTGTTTTACTTTTGGCCTGTGGATTCAAAGCAGATGTCCTTAATGTAAGTTGTGCATTTTTATTACATCATATTATTTTTATTATTATTTATTTATTTTATTTTACATTCAAATATCTCAAGCTTCTTAGTTAAATATATTTTAAAATGTATTTTAGCACATATATTTTTTGGCCATTTTTTGTATATTTTGAAATACATTTCAAAATATATATTTTTTTACCGTATGGGACATGGACAGCTTCCTTCTTTTTCACATGTCATTAACACTCACATATTAAACAGCTGTATAATTTTAAAATAGTAAAGTGTGCGGTAGTGCCAACCTTCATAATGAAAGAAAATAAATCTATATGCGTGACCTTCCTGCAAGACAGTGCTCTGGGCACTATGACCCACAATACCAAAACATTACCGTTTTGGCTAGCGGCCTGCGCGGCCTGACCCCGCTGTCTCGGACTGATGCGGGTCCACACACGGCTGCTCGTAAGTGTTACAGATACTGTCATACTTCTTTACAACTTAGCATGGAGATGAAACATTGCTATGTAACAGACAGTGGTAGCACTTTTTTTTATACCAAATACTAACCTGCAAATACAGGTAAAGTTCAGGAGCAATGAAGACAGTGCACTCGGTTTGCCTCTCAGATTGCATCTGAATAGTGGGCGGAAGTCCATCCCCCTAACGCAACTGGGGTGCACCTGCCTTGAAATAATAGTTCCACCTGAGGTGTTGCTCCATTTTTCTGTCCTTCTGTACAGTGCATGTGACAAAATAATATACTGCATAAATTGGTCATGTTTCAAAAGTCATTTTGAACATTCATAGTCACAGAAAATAACAAATAAACAAATGAAACAAATTAAATTAAATGATTAACACAAAAGTGCCCACGTATTTTGGGTGTGCCACAGTATATAGTATAGTACTTGGACTCTACAGAGGTTTCACAGGTAGTCCATCTTCTCCAGGATGGCACATCAATACATGGCACTGTCAGAAGCTGTGTCTCCCACAACAATCTCAAGAGCACTGAGGAGATTCCAGGAAACAGGAGGACAGGGCTCCGGAAGGTCCTTGACCCATGAGCAGGACTGATATATGGTCCTTTACGCACGAGGAACAGGATGAGCACTGCAAGAACCCTAAAAAATGACCTCCAGCAGGCCACTGGTGTGAATGTTTCCCACCAAACAACCAGAAACAGACTTCATGAGGGTAGCCTGAGGGGCCAATGTTCTCTGGTGAGTCCTGGACTCACTGCCCTGCACCACAGAGGCAGACTTGTAATTGACAGTAGAATTGGCAGGTCTACCACTGACGTCCTGCGCTGTTCACAGGTAAGAGCAGGTTCACACTGAGCACATGTGACAGATGAAAAGGTCAGGGGAACGTTGGATTCTACCAACTCCAGCCAGCAAACCAAAAAACCACCAAGCAGACAGAGCAGCTGTCCACCAGCACACCCAAGACAGAGGTGCTGCAAGAGGGGCTACATGCTTAGCTAAAAGCTAGAGCCACCGACCACTGCTGTAACGCCCTTTGTTAGCTAAAATCTGAACTCTTGAAAACAAGATAAATGAACTGAGAACCAAGACAAATACCATTCAGTTACATAGGCACGCATTCATTGCAATGACCACACATCTGCTTGGGGTAAAAACAAAGATGGAGGTGTAGGTTTTTATGTTAACAAGAAGCACTGTTTGGGGAACATCAATGCACTGATGAAAAGTATTTATTGGACAGCTGTAATCCCACAAACTGGGAAGTGTTTAAGACTCCTGAGGATGGTTCTGTGGATTTAGAGGAATATGCACCAGTTGTTACATCAGCACATGGATCAGCTCTTCACTCACTGTGACTTTGACTAATATTTGCAAGGTCCTGAGGAGGGCTAACCCATGAAAAGCAGATGGCACTGACAACATCTCCAGCCCTGCTCTGAGGTTCTGCTCTTCAGGGCTGGTTAGCTTCAATTTTTCCCTTGAGTCTACCACCATAGTGTCCCTCGCTAAGAAAAACAACGTGTGCCATGTCAAAGAATACCATTCCATACACACTCTTCCCCGCCAAGTGCATCCCAGAGCATTATCTTCATTACCAAGTTCAATGACGACACTACCATCATCGTGCTGATGGTGGCCTAGCTGATGTCCCAGGAACATTCTTTCTCCTTAAATCCTGAGAAGACAACGGAGATGATTATTGACCTGAGGAAGAGAGACCAGCATGCTCCATTATACATCAATGGGACTGGAGAGGGTGAAGACTCACATCAGTGTGGATCCCACCTGGATTCATAACTCGCTCTTCTTCCTAAAGAAGCTGAGGAAATTTGGATTATCCTCCAAGCTCCTCAGCAACTTTTACAGAAGTACTGTGGAGAGCATCTTGACAAACTCCATCACAGTGTGGTGTGGGAGCCTTGGCTTGTCATTAAACGGCACAGTTTATCTGTGAATTTGCCTTTCCATCGCTACAGGACACTGAAACTGCCCAATGATAGAGAAGGCACACATCATCAAGGACCGCACCCACTCACAGCACCCACTGTTCACACCCCTGCTGTCTGGCAGATCCTACAGGAGTGTGAAAGCAAAGACAACCAGACTAAAGAAACAGTTTTTATCCACAGGCCATCAGGCTACACAAACTGATTACTGCACTGCAGTTATCTGTCGCATGCTGACCTGGATATTTGCAACTGTGCACACAATAGAGTAAAATGTATATTTTCAAAGACAATAATGTAATTTTATATAATAACACTCGTACATTCTGGATGTCTTACCATTCAGATAGTATGGATTACTAATCAGACTAACTGCGTATCATGACACACTCTATCCTCCTGTGCACTTGTTTTATCTTATTTGGGATGGCGATGCTGACTGTAGAGCCAGGCCCAGCACTTTCAGATTAGCATCTATTAGTCTGAATGAAAACATTTACCAAGCTGTTTTTCCAATTTCTTCTCTTGCTCTTGACGAAGGCGGTCGCACTTTTTTTCCTCCTCCTCTCCCTTAGCTTCCCTGCTTAGCCTCTTGTGTCCTTGTCTAGTCTCGTGTTTTTCGTATTACTTTTCCCTGGAACACTCTCTCACAGTCTGTTCTCTAAAACCTAAAAGAGGAATTATGGATTTGATCAACTGGTTTCTGAATGCATTTGACACCCTTTTCTCAACGAGAAGTCTGGGCTCGGGTGAGCCTGAGTGCTGAAGATATCTACCTATTCGGAACCATGGTAACAGGGTTCTTGCTGATCGGAGCTGGCTTGGCCCTGGCTTATCGAAGAATTAAGGAAGCGGAACCGGCTGTTCAAACCCCCACAAGGCTGCCTGCTGGGATTGAAACGATGGGACGAGGCGTGAGTTTCTCAAAATGGGCTCATTGAGTGCAGCACGGATAAGATCTTGGAGAAGCGCACGGCTGCCGTGAACACTCAGAATAAGACGTCTGAGCGCAAATTGGATTACATCTTGGAGAAGCTCACTGTGGTCGTGAGTTCTCAGAATCGGCTCTTTGAGCACAAGAATGACAACATCACGGAGCGTAAGTTTGATAACATCATGGAGAAGCTCACGGCTCTCCAACGGGAGATTGAGAGACCAGTGTCGGACTGTTAGAACAGCTTTGAAATTCATATGAGTTGTTCGCACTAAAGTAAAAACCACCATCACTTCATGCGGAGACCCCTTTGGCGCCAGCTGTGGTCTCAAGGCTGGAGCTGAACAACAACACCCTGATAACGACTGTGTGGAGACTGTTCTTCCCATTCTATGCAAGGCCACCTGGGTTGGCTGGAAGACTGTTTACTTAGCCTGGCAGGGCGAAGGACACTGTCTCAGCTGAACTCTGGACACACACACACACACAGACATATATATACACATGCAGATGTACACTCATCCCCCCTCCCCCTCCAAACGCCTTCGACGCTTATTCCCTTCCGATGCTGACGGTGGATCATGGAGACCAGCCCATAGGCTGCAGGCCCAGATGTACTGTCTACACTGGCTGTCTCTCACCCTTTACCCACCCCTGTTGCTTGTCATGTGTTTCTTTGGTGTATTAAGAGTTTTTTCATGTGCAGAGGTGTTTTTTTCTGTTCTCAAACTGATCTCCCTGTCTGAGCTCAGTCTGGGGGGAGTTATTTTTTTCTCCTTATCTTTCCTCATGTTGTGCTTTTCCATGTTATACCTCTCTGACCTGTCTTCCCCATGTGATGTTTGTGTAATGTATGTATGGTCGGATGGGTAAGACGGCGCTGGCACGGCTGGCAGCCTTAACCCAATTTCCCTCGGGATGAATAAAGTACAATCAATCAATCAATCAATCAATCAATCAGTCAACACTCCACCTTCATTTGTCATTAATATTTTCATCCCTCTTTAAGATATTGACAGTTAATCATGTCACACCCTGCTCAAGCCTTTCAGCTAATTCTTTTTGTTATATTTTAACATCACTTTAAAAAAATCAGGATGCAGGCCCGTGTTTGTTTAAAGAGTCCTCACAGGCGAGCACCTACAAACATGATTTACAGAACATGACAATGAACATTAAAGACAATATAAAATATTTAAAATGAATTTAACCAGAAAATGAATCAACTGAACACTGATGAGGAACATTTTTTTGTAAAATAACTATTTTTACTTTTGATATTTTACGTACAATTTTCCAATAAGGTTTAAAGGGAAGAATGTAAAATGCAGACTTAAAATAAGATGTCTAGAATGCTACTCCTTCATTTGCTGATAAAATAAATAATATATGTAATAATATATGTAATAAATAAATAACTGAGAGAACGAAGTAACAGGTGAAAAAGAATAAAAACATAAAAAAAGTGTACAGTTCACAAAAACTCATTGATAGAAAAATCCTCATTAATACTCTGGGTGCAGACTCTTAAAACAGAATATCCAAAATGCTTCTCTTTTTTCCGGATAAAATTAATATTACCACCTCTTTGGTTTAGTTTAATGGCTTCAATGCTCCCTCAATTATTCTCGCATGGGTAATGTTTATTTATTTCTATTTATCTATTTATTTATTTCTATATCTACCCTGATGAAGGCCACAAGCCGAAACGTGTTGGTCAGTCAATAAAGATGTTCCTCTTCCCTTTAAGTGTTGCTGGAGTTCCTGCATTGTGATTTTTTCATCCTCTCCATGCACCTTGGAAGCAGGTGAAGTTGTGCCAGAAAGTTTTGCTGCAATTTTCCAATAGTAAGGTTTTATGTGTAGTGAAGTGTTTTCATTGTGTTTTATTACTTTTTTTCCTAAAGGAATGCTTTAAAAAATTCCTCAATCATTTCTCATCATTTCCATAATCCATTAGATATTAATTTCACTATAGAAATAATAATATTTTACAATTCTTTGAACTGAATTGAATAAGATGGGAGCCACATGGATGGAACTGATGGAATTATGAACACAGAACATGATCAGATTTCATTGACTGTGGAATATCAAGTGGAAAGCATTTGATTGGGAATGGCTTCATTTTTAAGAATGGGAATTGTCCCTAAGAGCCTTCATCAGGGACACAGTGAGGATGTGGTGTAAAACACTAGAGTACCAACCACCAAGTACCTGCAGAGGCTCAGGCAAGTCCTGAGGAGTCAGCTGAACAGTAAGAGCAAGATCCGGGCCATCAACACCTACGCCCTGCCCGTGATCAGGTACCCTGCTGGGATAATAAGCTGGCCAAAGGAGGAGATAGAAGCCACTGACATCAAGACCAGGAAGCTCCTGACCATGCATGGAGGGTTTCACCCCAAGTCCAGCATCCTGAGGCTGCACTGGATGTCATCAGAGCACTCAGTGCACAAAGTTTAATTGGACTCAGGGTTTAACTGTTTAGAATTTGGTGGTCGAAAGTCAAGTTAGTGTCACCTCATCAAGCACATTTGTGGTGCTAATGCAAGTAGATATTTGCCAGTTCACACAAAATTGCATTCAAATGTCTGGTAGGATGCAGGAAGGAAGAATGAAGGAATGCTATTTTAAATTCAGAGTATTAATGGTCAGCCTGACTGGACAGCTGGAAGGTTCCAGTTTCTAACTGCATCCTCAAAATTCAGTTTAACCTCATCTATCTGCACATTTATAGTCAAACTATACAATGACCACAAAGGTTACTGGGTATAAACTAAATGTGTGCGACACATGTCAAAACACAGGGCAGGTTGTTGAATGTTGACGGTCCCATCCACCAACTTCTACAGAGCTTGTGGGAAAGACGTGGAAATCAAACTTCCACGTCAACCATAATGGTGTGTAAAGCACATTTAGAGGTCAACAATACTAGAAAATGCTACATAAACACCAGTCCAACTAAGAGAACACAGTCTGGATTATTTTAAGTGAAATATGGTACAGATGCCGTTATTCATCATTGCGTCCCACATGTCAGTGCCCACATTCCCTTTGTTGTTAAAGTAAGTGTGTGTGTGTGCGGGACTGGAAAGGCAGTGGATGTGTTGGGTGGTGCTGGGGTGACAATGGGATTTAGTCATACTTAACTTGCAATTGAGGGTCCCCCTACACCACTTCCTTCAGCGAGGCACCTTTTTCATACATGAATGAGCCATTCATATTCCATCTGTTCCAGCTCTCACTCTTTGGGGAGGCTGTCAATCTCCAAGACTCATGTGATGTGAATGGAAAAGGGTGGGGTGGGGGTTTGCAGTAGGCCAGCAAAAAGACAAAGGGAAACAGAAAGTGAGAGAGAAAGTAGTTGTGCTGGTGCTGAACTCCTGGGACCTTTCAGAAAAGCTTATTGCACATCAGTGTCCTGCCGAGACGGCACTACGGAAGAGCGGATGGCCAAGACAGCAGAAAAGGGGGATGAGGAGTAGGAGCGTGTCAGTCAGCAGAGGGGACATGAAATTGAAGAAAAGGGGTGCTAAAAGGAAGCTGAGATAGTGATGAGTGTGGAAGGATGGAGAGGAAGGGCTGAAGAAAACAGCACCAATGATTCCTGCACGGAAGACAAAAAGTGTTCACTGCTGATTAAGTTTTCCACTGAACACTGACCAAAAGAAGTCATGTTAGTGACATTATTCCCTCTTCTACATAAAATTTGGACAAAGAAGGAATAGTGCCAAAAGTCAAATTCATCTTTAACTTTGTTTATGGTGGATGTTTGTTTTTTTTCTTTTTTAAAAGAGACGACGACGACAACAACAGCGCGTTTGGTTAGTGGTTCAACCTGTTTCCTCACAGCAACCAGGTCCTGAGTTCGAATCCACTCTCTGTGGAGTCTGCATGTTCTCCCTGATCTGTCAACCTCGCATCCAAGAAAACAGAGTTTTAGATGAACTAGCAATAAATAATTAATTATTAAATTAAATAATTATTTAATAATTATTAATTAGTAATTTATCAAAACCATGATTTAAACCTAAATGAGTGTAATAATAGGGAAAATTTGTGACCACAGACATTTAAATCAATACTCACTAGTAAATAAAGAAATCAGAAATATCGATCCATCTGTTTAAAAACTGCTCATCTTCCTCTGATTATATTTGCATCGTCTAATTTTAACCAATTTTTCTATTTTCACTTGTTTTTGCCTCATTTATTGTACAGCATCCTTGGGTGTTTTGAAATGTATGTAATGAATTAATGTTATGAATATTAACTGAAATCAAGATACACCAGGTGCTTTATTCACTCAGTACATTATATATATTTTATGTTTATGTTGCATGCTGACCTAATGAAATGTAATCAGCATCTAAAAAGATGAAAACACAATTCCTGAAACATTACTAATCCCTTTATTTATAAAGGTACATAAATTATCACAGCGTTTACTGTACCGTGTTTTTAAGAAGCCAATTAATTGAATTCCAAATATCTGACTGCTGTAGCAAATTTACCTGAAGGATTAAGATGTTCAGTGGATGTCTGAGACAAAGATTTGAAATCTGTGGCTGCACTGCCACAGAAACTGCTTGAATATGAGGAAAAGTGTGGAGAGAATGAGGAAGGGCAGGAAGAGGAGTGTGATGGCAGGGATTAGAGGAAAACATGATGCATGTCCAGGAGGCAGCATAGAGGCAACACATCGGTCACAGTAGTCAAAGGAGTTTGCAAAGAAAAGCGTCTGGACTTCTTTAAGTTGCTTGAAGACGTTTCACCTCTCATCCGAGAAGCTTCTTCAGTTCTAAGGTCAAATGGCCGAGAGTCCCAGATTTAAACCCAGTGGGAGTATCCCCCCAAAGAGGGACAAAGGACCCCCTGGTGATCCTCTAAGCACATGCGCCAAGGTGTGAAAGCGGGTGTGGGACCTAATCAGCCAGGGTTTCGGGTGAGCTCATTGTGAAACCTGGCCCCACCTTGTCATGTGAATTCCTGAGGTCAGATGGCCCAGGATGTGAGTGGGCGTTAAGGCGTCTGGGGAGGGAACTCAAAACTGGATTATAGATGGCAGACAGTTGGTGTCGTAAACCACCGCCTCTGTTCAAAGATGGTCGCTCACAGTGGACATAGATGGCCTCTTTCACTCCTCTTTCAAACCATCCCACACCACACCCGCTTTCACACCTTGGCTCGTGTGATTAGAGGATCATCAGGGGGTCCTTTGTCCCTCTTTGGGGGGATACTCCCACTGGGTTTAAATCTGGGACTCTTGGCCATTTGACCTTAGAACTGAAGAAGCTTCTCGGATGAGAGGTGAAACGTCTTCAAGCAACTTAAAGAAGTCCAGACGCTTTTCTTCGCAAACTCCTTTGACTACGATGACCTGGATGACTGAGAACCTTCACAGACACATCTGTCACAGTATTAACTTTCTGCTCTGTGGGACCTGGGCTTCACCGCTAGCTGCTGAGGCCCAACCCCAGCCCTGCTGGAGCTCACCTACGATGTGCATGCCACAGGATTGTTGCAGGACAATGCTGAAACTGATGATCATATGGATAGATCCAGAAACTGCAATTTTCTTTTTAAGTGATGGATGCTGACTTTCATTACTCCCAATGTTACAGTGTACTGGTATTTTGAATTTATTTGGGGGGGGGGGGGGCTGATCATTTGTCTCATGTGGTTGTCTCTTTTTGAATTCAAAAACAGCTCAAGCAATCAGCAACAGGAATGTTCTGTATAGTTCGTTAAACTAACAGTTCATGTTTTATTAATATCAAATATGAATTAACTGTTAAGTCTGTGAGGTTATGTTGTTACCCAGCATTAGCTTAGCTACAGCTAAGACATACACCTCTCCGACCAAAGAGCTGTACAGGATTTTACTGCACAAGATTGGAATGTGAAGGTGACAGCTGCTGGTGTGATTCTTCTGAACTGGGAGAAAAATAAACTGACCATCGATAGCTTTTGGTCTCCAGCAAAATCCTTCAAATCAAATAATTATTTCCTCCACTGTGTAAGGAAAGAAGCCTGCTAATTTTAGCCACTCTTGGCAAACAAAATCTGACATTTATGTGACATTAAGAATGAATTAAAGAACTGCATACTTAAAATATAAATTGGTTGTATAAGAACATGGACCGAATATGAAAGACTTAAATACAGTAATTGTAGTTGTACCCTCAGGCTATTTTCCACACAGTGACCAAACTCAGGTTTTCTTTACTTACGATCACTGTATCATAGACTCAGTTTGCTATTTATCCAATGTAAACATGCTTTTGGCTCATTATCAGTCACATCTGACTCACCTGCTGATTTTCATTTATTCTGACAGATTTGCTTCATTATGTACAATAACTCATTTTATACTGAACGGTCTATCAAAAAAGTCACAGTGATGATTACGTCCTCTTTTGTTGTATGTTACCTTTTGAACCTGATTGGTTTAGAATCTGTGCCTTCACACATTGGCAGCAGTGGTAATAATATAAATGGGCCTGTTTTAAATGTATATTATGGTCATAGTTTTATAAGCCAGGAAACCATGGTTCATGTCCTGCTGGAGTTTTATTTCCACTTTGACTGATTTAGGTTGAAACGTGTCCATCTGTAACTGTGATTGTTGCATTGAAGAATTAAAAACTTTGAGTAATAACCCCATCTCAATAATGTCATAGCCCAGTGGGTCACACACTGGGCCCCAGTGACAAACCCCCAGTGAAAAAGTGACAAACTGAAAACTGCACAACTGTATAACTGAGACTCAGCAGCAGCTTTGACAAAACAAACAAACTGGTGCTCCAGGCAAAAACCTCTATTGAACACATTTCAACTAAAGTCTACATATAAAAATGAATGTAGCCAGTGCGACATCACCACAGTATTTAGTGCAGTCTTTGAGCTTGGGCTAAACTTTGGCCATGTTTTTTTCATCTGGATGTGAAAAGTCAGGGATCTCACTGCACGCTCATATGACATACATCATTCACAAGCTAGGTTTTTATCACGCTGTTTCCTGCTGACAGAGAGCGCGCGCAATGAATGCGCTCCTGCAGCACATTCAAAATAAGGCAACATGGTTTTCAGACCTAGGAGCTTTGTGCATGTGCGGGTAATGTTTATACTACATGGAGATTTTATTTCAGGGCTTTTTCAGACTCATGGAGGAGACAGCAGGGAGATCACAGATCAGTTTTGAATTGTTTTCATACATTTACACATTTATATATACATGTATAGATATCTAATGGACAGATTGGGTAACTCCAGCCTTTAAACACACACACTGACAGAGCAGATCCCTTCGACCATGAAATAGGCATTTATTACCCTTCGCTCTGCGTCCCTCGTGAACAGTATCTGAGCATCTAATCTCTAATGTCATTATGGTCACTTTGTCCAGGGAATGGCCTTTAGCGCCACAAATCAATAGAGCCTGTTTAGCATTTCGTCTCAGAGGTGTATTTTAGCCAGTCTAGAGGTTTGTTTTTCCTCTGTCTCCAGAGCTTAGAGAGCCTGATTTTGTCCAAACTGACCCTAGAGCCCTGTTGGCTCAAACTGGCAAAAAGCCTGCTGTCTGGGAAGTCCTAGAACAGTTCCCTGAGGGAAGCCAGGGTCACCAGCACTAAGCTCCAGCAGCAAAGGTTGTTGTTTTGTTATACCTGATGTCATTGTTGTTGTTGTTGTTGTTGTTAGTGGTGTCTCTCCCTCAACCTCTTTATCCAGCCCCCCTCTTCTCTCCTCCCTCTCCATCTCCAGCCTGCAGGGAATAAAGAAGTCCCATGAATTAATGAAGATGAGCGAGATAATTAAACATGGTGGTGATGGCGACACAGATCCTGGGAGGGTTTCAGAGGGACAGGAGGTTCACATGGGGCCTCGACCTGCCTGCTCCACGATCACCCGCCTCCCTTACTCTGTCCTCCTGGTCCCCAGGTTGCGTGCCATACAGATATGGCTTGATTGGCCTGCTGGGCACAGAGGGAGGAGGGGCTTTGGTGAAGTTGGCACCCAGGGGAGGTGGAGGGAGAAGCCGGATAGAGGGAGGTAGATTGAGCTCAGGCCTCACCTGTGGCCCCGGAGCCCCTCCCTGGATCCCTCCCTTGGCAGCCAGGTCACGCTGCGTGGTCCAAACACCCCCTACCTGGGGAGAAGAGGAGGAAAACAACAGCATGGAGGGAAGGGAGGTGTAGAGGAAAGGATGGAGGCAATAAGGGAGGTAGGGCAAGAACCATAGGAGCACTTCCAGGGATTATGGCCTCATGCTGGCCCACTGGGGCGCAGCCTTGATGGACGTCTGACTGGTAAGCAGTTGCCCTTTTATAGGAAGCGATGCTTGCCGACCATATCGACACCGTGCGGCCCGACAGCTGAAAGGAAACCAGCAGGATGCAGCTCTCAGTGGTCATTTATCAGCACATCGTCACGTCAGGCCTTTGGTTTTTAAAATGTGGTGTTAATGAACATCACAACAACTTTGTCTGTTTGTTTACCGCAATACACACATGCAGCAAACACTTGGTGTGTTTTATGAATGTAGGCCAAACCCATCCACTGGGTGACCGGGGAACTCCTCATGGACGACGCTGCGTTTTAGGCACAGTTCCATTTTTTATACCATATAGCTAAAAAATCCATGTAAAAGGGTGATGAGGAGAATCGAACAGTAACTATGGATCAGAACAAAACAACACAGGATTTTTTTTATTGAACTACATGAATAAAACCTGTCTTACCAGAGACTAGCTGAACATCAGAAAGCCAGCTACAACACTGTGGCTAAAAATATAGTAGTTTCATCATATTCATTTTTTAGGATTAAATGGTGAATAGAAAGTAGTTTTGCAGGAAACAAAGATATGGGTTACTGCACTTGATTGGCATGTTGGCATATATAAACATAAATATGTCTTGCAGAGAAGGCACCCATACTGTAGATCAAATAAGCCTCTGTCATCATTTAGAAAATCTGATTATTGATTATGGTAATAAATGTCCCACACATGACAGAAAATAAACTCTATGCATAAACTTCATGCATGTTTTTGTGAGATGATGGCAGCTTGGAGAAATGTTTGTCTCTGGGAATGAGCTTCACCTGCTCAGTAGTGGCTGAAGATCAAATGTTACACAGCATTCACCATTGAATTAGTTTCACTGTGTTTCCTTTGGGGCTTTATTCAGTTTTGTATGGAATGAAGAAGAAGTAAGAAACTTGAACTGAATGTAACATCTTCAGGTTTTTTAAACTGTCTTTGTTTAGCATGTGGCTGAAATAAAACCTACATCTAAAAAATATAAATTGTTTCAGATGTATTCAAATTTATCCATTTAAAACAAATACATTTATTTACAGTTAGTTAGTTTCTGGATTTTCAGAACAATATCGTATGAGCATATGGTTAGGGCTTATGTTTATGTACCTCAGAGGATTAATAATCAAAGTTGCTTTAAGGGAGAAGATTTTTGAAAATGATTCCCAGTTCCTCTAACTCTGTCCTATAAACAGGTAGTAAAGACAGACTGGTCATTCATGTAATGTAATTGCACCTTACTCCAGCGCTTGTATATATATCACGTTTACACTAATGTATAGGTTTTATGACTGATGTGTTCTTTACTGAATAAAGAAGGTGTAATGAACAGATGGACTGGAAGATGAATCCCCAGGTGAGGCCCGGAGTTGCTGTTCTGGGTGTCTCTGACTCACAGCGTCAGGAGGACTTGATGAACACTAGAAGCAGTTTACCATTCTATCTGCTACACCGTTACCACCCAGGAGAGCTCCCCACACCTCTCCTGTGTTTATTTGTTATCACAGCCTTCACTGGACTAATTACACGAGTCTAAACTTTGGTCTTGAGCCACATTTCTTCCCCAAGGGTGGAAGGACAAGCACCACGTACACCCGCCAGGACTCCACATCTCCCAACCCACGCCGAAACACGTGTCGTCCGAAAGGTTTCTGGGAATTTGATGCCGTGAGGCGGCAGGTAGTGCGCTTTGTTTAGCCACAAGTCACCTTAGCATACACCTTTCTTCACCCCACCCACCCCTCCCAAGATGCTGCTTGTCATCACTGACCCTGAAGTTCATTATGTAAACAAAAATTTGCCCCAATTACAGGAGGAAAGATTGTCTCGGGAATAGAAAGGGAGGAGCTGTTTGGAGACAGGTGGCCTTTTGTGCCTTGTGCCAGTTTTCAGCATTTGACCTCATGCAGCTATTTTTATTGAGGTGCGTGAATAATAACAGATATTTAAGAAATAAGGTAAGACCAAATATTCAGCATTCATCAGTACCTACATGAGTAATAGACAAAACAGATATCATGGACAGTGGTTGTGGTTACAGTACTTAGAGGATGAATTTGCCTTTCATCATCAAGTACACAAATGCATTGATTACAGAAGGGTGGGGCTGTGGCGTGAGTGCGAGAACAGATGTGCTGTGGACCCCCTTCAGAGACCACCCAACTACCCCTGGGCTCTCAGAGGGAAAGAGGGACAGGGGTATTTGGCGGAGGTAGAGAGGGGAAGAGCTTAGCTCATTAGAGAGAGTTTGCATCTGCTAACTCACCTTCCCCTTGGGAGGCATCTAATCGTTGCACAGGGACCAGCAGCCAGTTAGAAGAGAGGTGGAGAAAGCAGGATGTAGTTAGCAGCCTTCCCTCCTTGTCTGCTGCAGAGCATTCACCTGACCATAATGCTGTAATAATAGAAATAATAAATCCTCACAGCATAACCACATGATCTTCTCGCTGTAGGAGTCAAGGGTTCAGGTGTTTAAACGAATATACAGCATGTATTGCCTTACAGCACTGGTAGAGTGTGTCAGTATTTGACAGCCCTTAGACCCAGTCATGTTCCTACACAGCAGATCAGATTATGGGTTTGTGCTGCTCTGTTTTGACTGATTGTCTCCAGCATGAGAGACTCTGATTGCCGATGCAGTCTGCAGAAACTGTGCTTTGCTATGAAAAATAAGAAACCATCTAATCATAGGCTTTCTTGCTGCTTTTCACACAATTTCATTGTTTTGACAAGTTATGATAGCTATCTTGTGAGTGCTAATTAGCTAGTATTAATGAACACAAACAAGGAAATCTGAAAGAAATGACTTTAGTTTAACATTGGATGCGACCATTTGCATGTTTAGTACACTAAGCTTAAATGCAGAAACAGGAGTGGAAGCTTTTGAATTGCTGTAATCAAATCTTGATCCGCGCTTCGTGTACACTTGCCTGTTAAAACTATTGTTTATGAAATTGATCACGTCACAAAGAAACATTAAAGTGGAAATCTGCAATTTTGCCAACTATTCTCACGTCCACGTATGTTCTGTGCCCGTCTCCTTATGTTGGTTTTCAAGCACCACTACAAGTGGATTTAACTTGACTCACATGTTTGTAAGAAAACATTTCCACAAAGCTTCTCTTTTCAAGGAATGGAGGCAACTCAGAAACAACAGAATAACATATAGAAGAAAACAGGCTCCTTTCAAGTATTTCAGCTGTTTCTCTTCTCACTTCAGTAGATCACCCCACGAGAATCCATAAAGTGGTACGATCCAGCTAAAACATTGGAGAACCAGCCTCACAGCTGGAACAACGTCAAGGATCATTTCCATTTCCCAATGCTTAATTTGAATATTAATTTCTTAAATCAAAACCTAATTAATTTAGATACAGTTCTGATGGTGCCCTGCTACTAATACACATGCTGTTAATTAGATGTAGCCTAATTTCATTCCCCCTCCTTTAACATAATTAAAACAGAAGATCCCAACCCATGTGAACTAATGTTGGTACAACCCAGAACAGAAGGTGGTGTGACAGTTGACAGGGAAGTGTAATTTGTCACTGTAGGGTACAGAACTGACATTTACATTGAATGAGGGGTGTTGAATGAACATATATACCTGAACCAAGAGACTGTACTATCAGTAATGATGGTGTGGCAGCTCCTTTAGTAGAAAACGCTGAGATGTGGTTAGAAACTGTGTTTATTCTTGACAAAGGAAACCTCATTCAAGGTTCAAGGTTCAAGGTTCTTTATCAGTCACATGCATAGTTATACAAGTATAACACACAGTGAAATGTATCCTGACACGCTCCTCAACATGTGCAAAAACATGGGGGGGGGGGGGGGGGGGGGGGTAGAGGAATAACATTATAAATATATATATATATATATATATATATATAGTATATACACTGGGTGAATGTGCAGTAGAAGCAGCAAGCAGGTGAATTCTGTACATTAATATGAATAGACATCTGACTATTTTACAGAATGGACAATATATTCAGACAAATCATTAACTATTTGCACGGTTTCCCTAGTGTCAGTTTTCTCCAAACAATAGGGTTATGGCAGCTTTAAGGTTAGGGTCACCTCATGGTTTATTTTAGTACCTGCTCACATTGCTTGGAACTACAGCCCAGCAGGCACTATGACCTCATGGAAAACCCTGAAACCATGGCGAACCGTGCCAAGTTGATCCAAGTAGGTCGGAAATTTTAACAAATTTCCCATGCGTGGAACTAATAAAGGTTATTAAGCATGTGAGACTGTGCAGGTCTGTGTACTTTCTCCTGTTCTCTTCTCCCTGTTCAACCACAGCTGCACCTCCCCACACCGGTCCGTCAAACCTCTGAGGTTGGCAGATGACACCACCCTCGTCAGGCTCATTTCGGGTGGAGATGAACTTGCCTATAGGAGCGAGACTGATGGCCTCGTGATCGGGTGCAGTGACAACAACCTGGAGCTCAATGCTGTTAGAACAGTGGAGATTATAGTGAACTTCAGGTTAAAACCAGCCACCCTGGATCCCATCTTCACAGTGGAGTTCTTCCACTTCCTGGGAACTTTCATCAATGCCCCGTCACCCTCAGTTAAGTGTTACAATGACACACTTACTTACTGGGGATGGACTGATCTGATAAGCAGTGTGTGAATGTGTGTGTGAATGGGTGGATGACTGGTTGTGTAAAGCGCTTTGGGGTCCTTAGGGACTAGTAAAGCGTTATACAAATACAGGCCATTTACCATATCAGTAATCGCTCTGATCCTGACCCTAAATTATTGGATGGGATATCAGGGAGAAATAAAAAATGTGCCCAGATCCATTAAAAATCACAAAAACATGGCCTAACCTAGGTTATGACCTCGGCACGTCGGAGCAGTATGTGTTACGTGATAGAGCGGTTGTCTTGTGTGAGACCTGTTGGCGGTCACGTCAGCGGTGCGGAGTTCTTAATGAAAAAGCAAGACTGCCAAATGTAACTTATGCAGTGAAAGTGTTTTGCTACGTGGCAGCAGTGTTGGGAACATGATTGGACACTTACAGAAATACCACGGTAAGGAGTACACGGAATTTATCCAGGGCTCCAGTGCTAAGAAGAAAAGTGTACCGTATCATTTGGAAAACATTCAGAATGTGAGAAACTCCCTCCAGAAAGCAACAAAGCAAAGATGATAATGGAGAAAATTGTTGAATTTGTTGTGCTTGATGACCTTTCTGTTGTGGAAAATGTTGGTTTTCGACACTTAATGAAGCATTTGGAGCCTCACTACATGATGCCACACCGGCACTTCAGCTCAAGGAAGTATGTAAGTTCATCTCTGAATGTTAGGAAAGCATTCCCATGTTAAGCTTAACAACTGTATGGTCAGACTTCCGATGTCTGAGATCCACATACCAATGGACAGACTCAAGCAGTGTTGTGGGCTGAACAGTGTTAAATGTGTGGAAAATTCCAAAGTCCGCATTCATTGCATAAGTTACAGCGCCAGCAATATAACAAAGGCAATGGATCGGCTAGGAGTTACAAGTTTGGGATGCTTTGCAATCACTTTGCAACTTGTGGTGAATGATCGACTGCTAGCACAACGCAGTGTATGTGATGCTGTGGCAGTTGGCAGAAAAATAGTGGGTCACTTCGAGCACTCACCACAGTCATATTCACATTTGGAGGACATTCAAATGGAGCTGAAAATGTCACCCAAGCGTCTGATACAAGATGTGTTTTTGATGAAATCCTGAAGGAAAACACTGTAGATCCTGTTCCTCATTCAGATTCCTCGTTAGTATACAAACTTGAAAAGAAAAGTGATTCTGATTCTGAGTGTGTGGCAGAGGTGTGGTCTGCAGCGTGGCTGCAGGGGAGGGGTGGTGCAGCAGGCTCAAGGTGCAGCACCAGGGAGGCCTGCAGGTCAGCTGAAGCCCATCCAGCAATCATGCTCTTGCTTTCTCGGTGAGCTGGGACCTGGAGGGAGCAGTGGGGAGACAGCTGGAAAGCTGACAGTTTGGGGACCAAAAATGACAGAACTGAGAATTCCTTTCCAAATAAAAAGAAAAGCTCATCACAAGCACGCCGAGTGTCACAGGTCCTTATTGCGGTTCACAGAGTGATGCAGGACTCTTTAATGTGAGGAGAAGTATTTTCAACTCAGGTTCAGATTTAACAGGGAAGCAATGAAGAGATGCTAACATGAGAGAAAACCATTTCTAGTCCCTGTTAGTACTCTTGCTATGACATTTTATATGTACAATATGGAAGAATACATCTATAGATAATGTACAGATATTCAGGCCCTGATCGATGGTTGGCAGATTTGCAGGTTTAGATATTCCTCATTTTCAATAATTTGCATTTCGCTTGAATCCAGTCAAAAATCTGGATCAAATTCAGACAATATAGGCAGTGCAGCCTTTTTTGGAATATTATTTGTGGTTGGAACAACTTAATTGATCATTCTCAACTACAACAAATAGTCTTTAATTGGCAATGCATGCATTTGTGATATACTGCTGCTCTAGTGGAAGTGTGTGCCAGCAAAATGGCATACTATTTTCACAACCAATTAAAAGATGAAGACCTCAATTATAAAAATGCTACTGTCTGTATCCAAGCAAAGCCACATAAATATTAGTTATTAATTGATATCTGGTCAGCATTACACTAATGTGTACAGAAAGTAAAACAAAGCATATAGTTGTAAACCACAACAATACTTTCTGGTTATATCCCAACACTTCTGTAGGGAAAAATACTGATCTGATGTTGCAAATGTTACACTTTAACAATCTCCTATTAACACATAAACACACTCACAGCAGACATTTATCTTTAAAAAAAATACTAATATAACTATAGTTATCTTGTAGAGAAAAGGGTAATATTGAATTACTTGAAACAGTTTGCTTTACCCTCCAAGCCCCAACCCTCACCCTTTTAAACCCTACTAGTATCACAACATTATTTAAAAAAGTAAATTTATGAAAAATCACCCATTAACAAGGAGCACCAATAAGCCCAGAGCCTGGTAACACTTTATAATAACTGAACACTATTAGGAATTAACAACATATTAGTTAGTGCTTAATTCATTCAGAATTGCTCCTCAGAGTGGTTTAATTTTGCTTAATAAGCTAATATCTTTGATTTTTAATGACATAATTTCTATACTTCTTAATAATTGCATTATGTCATGTAGTTTCAGTAAAAAGGACTAGATGATACAGTCCCTGATAATGCATTGCTTTAGATGGAGAGACACTTGAGGGGATGGCTGTTATGAGGAAAGGCAGCCCAGAAACTTTGCCAGCAGCACACATCGTTGTGTGCCTCAACTTTCGGTCTTTTACCCAAGCTAATCTGTCATTTTCCTTCCTTGGTTAGGTTTAGGGATCAGAGATCTGATCTAGCTTATCATTTTAAAATTTGGGACACATCGTCAGTAGTGGACCTTCATGTAGAAACAAGTTATTTAGGAGCTGTTTAGGTACACTAATAATCTACTAATAATAAGAAATAATCTACTTTTTACATTTTCAATGGATGTTTTATAATTAATTATTTTATAATTCATGCCATGGTTACTTCATAGCTGTTAACTGGACCAACCTCTTGCACCACCTGGTATGGTCTTTGCCATTTGGGAGCCAGCTTGGCCATGAAAAACTTTGTTGCCTTGGAGATGGGATGAGCTCATACCCAAACTCTGTCTTGTTCTGGGTAGTCCATATCACACCTGCCTTTGACATAGTTACATTTTAGTCAACGATGTGCAGAGTTCAGTTTTTTGAGACAAGGTCACACAGATCTTCCAGCTGTGAGATCTTGGCATATGCCAGGGAGTCTGGTGTAACATCCTGAAGTTGTAACAGCACATCCAAGGGGCCTCTTAGAGGGCGTTGAAGTTTCAGCTCTGCAGAGGAAACCCCAGTGGATTTCTGGACATCTGATTTAGAGCAACCTGGAACCCTGGAATATATTTCTAATGCTGGTTATGTCTGGTTCTAATGTCGGAGGCGTTTATGGTTTTTAAAGTGCGATTGACTCTTTCTGTGAGATTGGTCTGAGAATGACACGCAGACATTAATTTGTGGCCGATGTTCCAGGTTTGGGACACGGTCTGGAAGACTGAGGAAACAAACTGAGTTCCATGATCGGACAGAATGTAATCAGGCAGGCCCCATTGAGTCAAGATCTCTCTTACAAGAATCTGCTGTGGCTTTTCTTAGAGGGAACAATTCCACCCACTGTGAGAAATAGTCAACACAGACCAACAGATATACATTTTGGTTGATGTTCCTAGGAAATGGACCCATCATATCCACTCCTATCGCTTCGCAGAGCTGTTGGCCTACAGTTTGTTGTAGACAGCCTGTCAGTTTCAGGTCTGTACATTTGGATAACATGAAAGTTCTGCACATGTTCCTGAACATCCCTGCTTAGTTTTGGCCAATCGATCTGCAGTTGTCTGTATGTTTTGTGTCTTCCCAGATGCCAAGAGAGAGGATCGTGGTGAAAACATTCCAATAACTGCAACCGGAAGCTGGAATGTACAGTTGGTATAGGGTCTTGTAAGGTAGTTTGACAACACGGTAAATTAGGTCCTCCATGATTTTGAATGATGTAGTAGGACTGAACTTGTATGCTCGTGTTTCTCTGATTTTTGGCACAGGGTCTGACATTCTTTCTGCCGTGCCTCTCATACTGCCTCAATCGTGATAGGTAGGTCTTTGGAGGGCATAAATGGGTGTGCACCTTCTGGCAAGGACTCTTGAACATCTGTTGGGGCGAGAAAGAATCAGGCAGAGTTTTTTATTTGACATTCCTATATTCTGTAATGAGTGTGAATTCTTGAAGCCGAAGTGCCCACTGGGTGAGTCGGGTGCTAGGCTTGGTGGTTGTTAACGCCCACAAGAGAGAGGCATGATCGGTTACCGCTGTAAATAAGTGACCTTCAAGATATATCCTGCACTTTACCACAACCCACACCACAGTCAAACATTCCAACTCTGTGACTGGATAATTCCTTTCCATTGGATTCAGGCTACAGCTGGCAAAGGCCAGGACTTCCTCATCCCCAAGGTCTCTTTTCTGCACTAGGATGGCCCCAAGCCCACCTTCTCTGGCATCTGTATACACCACAAATGGTGCATTGAAGTCTGGGTGACCCAACACCAGTGACTTGGTGAGTCAGTCCTTGAGGGATAATGGCCTCAATGACATCATCCCGTAACATGTCCTTAATGAGCTCCTTCATCACCTTTAGCTTAGCCAGGGCAACCCAATAAGTTTCTGTCAGATGGATATCAGATTGGTTAGGTATTTGTCATGCTTCAGTAATCCTGTATGACCCACTTTTGAAGTGCCAACATCCGAATTACTGAGCAAAAGATTTTCTAACTGTGGCTTCCTATATTCCTACAGATGACATGCCTGGATGACCCTCTGAACTAAGTCCAAATCTTCACTTGCAGGTATTATAAGGGGGATGTGTAGTCGTGAAAGGAGCTTCTGCCAAGAAGAAAGCAGTCGTATCAGCCCCGCCCCCTCCTTGAAGAGAAGAGTCCAAGAGGAAACAATATTCTATCTGGTCAAACCCAAGGGCTTGTTGTTAATCAGCCAAATATAAAGGCTTTCCATTCCATGGTATTAGTTTGTCACCCAGAGTCTTAGTAGTGTTCCACACAGGTTCACTGAGTAGAGCACTTGTTGAACCAGTATCCACTACAGCTTTTCCAGTCCAGTGTCTAACAGTTACAGAGTTGTGGAACATCTATCCTTGGACCAAAGAATGAGATGTCACATTAAAATCCGATTGTGGAAAGTCAATCAGGGTGTTATGGACAAATGTTTTCGGTGGACTGGGGTGAGATCACAGAGAATTGGAAGAACTGGGAGGTTTAGCTTTCTTAGACTGATTATAAATGGGACACAAATATGGAGCATGACTGCCCTTTACACCTCTGGCAGTAAATTTGAGAGGGTACATTGTCTTTCTGGTGGGCTGGTGAGCCAGCTGCTGAGTTTACCTTCTCTTTGTTTTTATGTCTGACAACTTGTTATTTTCGAAGACCATATTTAGCCTAGTTTGTTTGATCCTCTTCCAGCTGTTGTCCCAACCTAACCAGCTCATTCATTGGTGTTACTATGCCAGGAAGCTGACTGGCCATACCAGGATTAATCCTTTTCAGAAGCATTGGAGTATTGATGGTTCATCAATATCTGGTCTCCTCGTTAGGCATAATGAATGGTACATATAAGGAAATCTGGAATGCTTTTTCCCTCACCCTTTCCACCAGTTCATCCTCATAGTCCTCAGACAAGAATGCAGCACAAAATTTTTTCCTTAAAGTCTGACCAAGTTCATGTATTCCCTCACACCACATCCCTCCAGTCTCATGCAGCGCCATATAAGACAAGTGCAAAGTTGCCATTAATTCTTCGTTAGACAGAGGATGCAAAGCCAGGAAATGTCTAGCAATAAAGACATCAAGATATTGAAAACTGTAGCTTAACAGCTTAACATTTGCCAGTTAGCTGTCGTCTGCTAACCAGTAGACTATGGAATCCACGGGAATTCCACCAAAAGTCCACCCTTAATATCATAGTTGACTGTAGATGTCCTCTCTGACTATTTCCAAGAGCGTCTTTGGTTGGAGCAGCCTGGTCAGGGGCAGATGCCAGCTCGGACATATTAAGGGTTTGTTTTAGGGTTTGTTTTATTGTCAGCATTTCATGAGACATGGAGACCACAGCTTGTGTCATTTTGCAAACATTACTTTGTGGATCATCAAGTGTGTGTTGGACTGGTGATAAGCATTCCTTGATGTTCTTTTCTACCTCTGTATCTGCTCTCCAGTCCACTCCAGTCTCCAGTTGAGATTCCCAGCAAACTGACTCCTGATGTATGTTTGTTTATCCAAAGCCTGCTGTAAACCTTGTTCGAAGGTTGTAGAGGCATCTTTTAAGAAAGTTCTTACCATAGTTTGAAGCTCCATTTTGTGTTTTATTTGTTCATTCAAAGGCATTTGAATGTTTTCTTTTTCTGTAGCTCAGGAGGTAGAGGAGCTCACCTACTGATCGGAAGGTTGGTGGTTCGATCCCTGGCTCCTCGAATCTGCATGTCAATTATCCTTGGGCGAGATACTAACCCCGGCTTGCCCTCCGATGCAGCCATCGGAGTATGAATGTGTGTGAATGTAGTTAGAAAGCGCTCAGTACAGAGTCAGTGCTTGTGAGAATGCGTGTGATTGGGTGATTGTGGCATGTTGTATAGAGTACTCCGGGAGAGTAGAAAAGCTATATAAGAATCAGTCCATTTACCATTTAAAAACAATTCAACGTACAAGTTGTTCGTAAGGGAAACAATATATGAACAACCACATCTTAAAACAGAAGTTTACAATCCTAGCTACCTCACATTCCAGTTAACTTAGTTTATTTATAAAGGAAAAGGAAAGAAATCCACTCTGCATTTTGAGGCAGACATGTCAGAAACATCAGGCGGGCTGAAGCTGGTCATAGTGATCACAATCGTCCCCAGCAGTAGGAAATGTTCAGACCGCCCCAGAAGACTGAAAAACTAGCACGTTAACAACAGTGTGATCAGAGACTTTGCTTTGTGTAATCTTGTTTGTGTGATCTGCACAAAAACCTCATATGAAGTTTTACATAATTACAGTTACGTCTATAGTTCTATTGTTCTGTAAAAAGTTCTATATTCAAAACATATTAAACCTGTGAACACCAGCTGTGTTATCACACACTGAGATACTGGAGCTGATATTGAAGGCAGGTTGTGTATGTTAGTTGGTTACTGGTCACACCGGGTGAGCTTTCCATCTCTCAGATAAAAATGTCTCAGTACCTCAGCTTCAGCTAACTTAATGTCCTTCTGTTCAATACAGTCACAACGACTGAACTCATTTTTAATTTATATTTATCATTAATGGAACAATTTCTTTAGTAGAGCTGTGAAATTATTCACACGCATGGATTAGCTACCCAACAGCAGCTTTTCCCCAAGTAGGCGATTGTTCATCTTCGCTAGCTATCTAAGGACGTTATTTTTCTTCTCCACTTCTGAAGAAAAGAACCTAAAATAATAATCAAACAAACAGTGGGTAAAAAATCAAATCCAATTCATGAGCTGTAAATTCATTCTTTAAAAAGGATGCTGTCATTAAATATGTTGTATAGGAGCTAATTAAGCATGACTAAACAATATATAGTCAAATCTAGGTCAGAAAACAAAAACAAACTTTTTAAATCCTTAAATTAAGGTCATGGCTCAAAATCACTGCTTGTTGGCCAGATCTGGCCCCGTGCAAAATGTAACCACTTATGACTTTTCAATAAAATAACAAAGAATGGGGAAAAAACAATTTTAAAAACTTGCAAACTTAGAAACTTCATGCTGTTGACAGACCTTTCATGTGGCTCATGTACTTGTGTGTCATGTGAAATTTAACATGTCATCACTTTGAATCAACATCAGTGTGGATGAAAGAGAAAAGAGCATTCACAAAGTCACCAGTTAACTGATGATAAGAACACTGGTACAGCAACAAAAATAAATAAATGAATAAAATTCAACCAAACAACAACATTAACAAATGATTAGAGCAGAGGAAATAGTCAGTCTGTGATTTTAAAAAAATACTCTTACTACTTGACCACATTGTACATGAGAGGGATATATGGGACATGAAGGTGGCATTAAATTAAACTGTAATGTAAATCAGATGTTGTTGTCTTTTACAGATAAGAGGCACTTTGGTAGATTGAGCAGTTCCTCGGTGTGTCCTAGAACAGATTTGGATACAGACTGAAAAAAGAAAGTGTGGATCTGAGTCATTTTTGGTCAAGACTACCTTCTAATGTGGTCTCAGAAACTGGATCTCAGTGCATCTTGAGTGCCACCCACTTTTCATATATTTATTGTTTTTATGCTTTAGATGAAAACATCCAAAATACAGTGTTTGTTTAATTTTAGGAACACGAATGAATTGGTGCTTAGTTTCAAAAAAATATAATAGACACTGTTAAAAAGATCTGCCCTGAGATATGGGTTGTCCTTCCCCCTTTTTTCTTTACTCATGTGTTTGCCCCCCCACCCACCCAATAGAAATCTTCTGCATCCATGCTGCCACCCCCCCACCCCCACCCTCGCCACCTGAACAGAAGCCAACTTAGGAGGGGAGAGGCAAGAAATCAATAAGGCATGATTTATTGATCACTAAAAATGATGGCACTCATTAGCCCCCTAAGGGGACCTCAGCACTACGTAGATGACAAAATGTCACCTGCCCTCATTTATTGTTTGGATTTGACTGGTGTCTACTAACAAGATTTTGCTTTGGATTTTCTTTTGACCTGTAAAGGCATCAGAAAGTGAGGCAGACGTATGACATGACTAAAATAACAAAGCTTTGCTGCTGGTCCCTAAAGGCTTTCATGTCCTTAACACCTCTGAAAGGCCTGATTATGCTTTAAACAAGCCTGGAGGATTTTCTGCACCATCTGGAGCACCCTTCAGGATGTTGAGTTTCAGCCAAGAGAAAATTATACTTGAAAACTTTTTTCTCGTTTATCGATTGGCTGATAAAGACAAAAAGCTCATGTTTTTTCTGACATATAGGATTTCATTTATTGTAAAAATACTCGTGATTGAGAACGTGTCATTGACCAATAGTGGAAACAGAAAGGTGAAGGATTTTCCTGATGGCAATTTCATATCTCTGAATTATGTATTTTCAAATGGTAAAGCTTTGTGGGGGTGACAATCTTTAGGCTTTAGCTTTCACAGTAATTTCACACTGCACTCCACTGAATTACTGCAAATGCACTGAAAACTTTGCAGCCAGCAAGAGCTTTTGTCTGTTCAAGAATCGTAACCATGAACAAAGGTTTTGATTATTTGCATCAGCTGACAATATGTTTTATACAGCAACAATACATTTGCATTAAGAACAAACTAAAACAACAGACATCTGTTTGCCAAGTTTTCCAGAGATTTTCATATCTATTTTATGTACAGAAGCTTCCTTACAAGCAGAGCAGGCAATTTGACTTTTGCTTTGATGACAGAGTGACACGTGGATATTTTAGTACACACCTTCAGCAAAAGAGTTTCTCTCCACCACTGCAGTTATTTTTGGGCGATACCTCATAGACTCAGAGAGAGCCCCAGGAAATGGTGACTGGACGCTTCATCACCCAATGACCAGCCTCTCACAATGATGCATGAAGCCCAGCAGAATGTGGTTCATGGAGCCATGAGACCACAACACAGAAGACCTGAAGCATAATGGGCACTTCGTCTAGTTCCACATCCACAGGGGAATTAGATAGTGATCAACTTGGTGCCAGAAAAGGCAAAACACAGAGGCCACTGCAACTACCAGTAATTACCAGTAGGTACCAGTAACTACCAGCTCACAGAGTGGCATTCATACAAGACTCTTTAGCACACAGGACAACAACTAGCAATAACAATCAGCTGAAACAGATTATAAAAATCATGCTGAAGATGGCAACTTGCACAACTCGGGTCTTTGGTCAATCTTTGGGCACTGGGATGTGAGTTGGCATATTAAATGAACCAGTTAAATGCTAGCAGTGGTATAGTCTTCATAATGATCCATCACTTCCATAATTATTGGTTAAATTTGTGTTTTTGAAGTTTGGTTCCTTTTGTATTTCCTCAGCACACATCTTACTATTTGTCTTTGTCTCTCTTTCAGGTACGTACTGTTCTTTTTTATTGTTTTATGAAGGTTAGCTCCTCACATGATGGTATTATTACTGCTGTCCTTTTGTTTCTGAGGATTTCTCCATGTTTCTCCATGATGTTTGTACTTTTTAGAGCTAATTAAAGAGCCCCTTCATTTGACTTCTTGACAGTGAGCCTTTGTTTTTTGTCAGCATTTTGATCTCATGTATGAACATTATTCTTATGAACATCACACACTGCAACAAATAATGAATAGTGAACATTGTCTACAAAGCTAAATAATCAGACAACAATAGACTGTTTCAAATCTGGTCAAATGTCTCTGAACATATACTGTATCCTGCCCTTCAGCTAAGGATAACATTCAATGGTAATGTTGACTGCTATGAACTACTAGAAACACATGCAATCAGTGCCCTTGTACAAAACCCACCCAGAACCCAACTGGACAATAAATGCTGTAACTGGGGGGAAAGGACCGTAGTTGTAAAATGGGTTGCCTTTCATGAAGCCCTTCTCTAGTCATAGCCAAACTGGCATTTCTACACAGAAAGAACTCAGTTAGGATTCAAACCAGGAACCCTTTATCCTGTGCTAACTGCTACACCACCAAGCCACCCCAACAGACATGGCTACGTCCACACTAATACGTTTGTGTTTGAAAACACATCGTTTTCTCTCCGTTTTGGCCTCCCGTCCACACTGAGACGGTGTTTTCCTCAAGGAAAAACGCAGCATTTTGAAAACGCTCTCGAAAACTCATACATTTCAAAATGCAGCTGTCCCATCGCAGTGTGGATGCTCGAAAACACAGACCTTCTAAAACGATGACGCATTTTAGTCATGTGATGCAGTCATGTGACCAGTTAAACAGAGATAGCGGAGTGCATTACACAGCAGCTGTTTTGATTGACAGCCCTATTAAAGATTAATATCAGTTTGTATATGCTGCAGACAGCTTTTCTTCAAATTCTTTAATTCTCACTCGCTTTTGCGCATGCGCAGGACTGGAACGTAAGCGTTTTCGGCCATTTCAATGTGGACGCACAACTCTGTGAAAATGACTGAAAACGCTGGTGTGGACGCGGAGCGTTTTCAGACGAAAACGCCGTTTTCAAATCTATCCGGGCTAGTGTGGACGTAGCCATAGTTGTGCAACAAAGTACTCTCTCTGAGCCCGATTAATGCCAGTGTTTTCTGCTACACCGCTATCATAGTGCTACTTCAGGTAGTGACGTGTGAACTACCACACATCATGGAAACTGTTGAGCTACAAAGGCCCATTCCTCTGTGAACAAATGTCTGGAGCCGCACTGTAGTTTGACTAGGCAGCCTCTAAATATCTTCTAATTGCATCTGTGGTGACTTTGCCATCTGCCCACATTTCCCAGCGCCTCTTCAAATAAATGCTGGAAATAAGGAGTTCTACTTGTTGATTAGCCAAACTGTAAAAGAGAAGGGAAAACTTCTCTGGCTGCTTTATTTGTATGAACTCTGGACATGCTTAGTTTCCTCATTGTTTGTTTGCAAGTGTGCGTGTGTGTGTATGTGTGTGTGTGTGTGCACGTGCAGGCACAAGGTATGCAGTGTTATCAAGTTAAGACAATGTCTAGTGCTGGTTAAAGGTTTTATTGATCCACTGTCTTATAGTAAGGTTAACTGAAGTTTCCAAGGATTTGCATTCAGTGTGGTGATATTATTCATAAATATTTTTATTAAGAAATAACACAACCCTCTTATTTGTCAAAAATTAGGCAAGTTCCTTTTTGATGAAACCAAGAAAGAAAGAGGTCTGAAAAAAATATATAATATAAAAAAATAATAGTATCACATTGCTGGGAGGTGTGATAGAGACAGATTTGGAAAAAAAAATGATTCATGGCCAAGTGGTCAACAGACGGAGTGCTGAGGGCCTTGATGTTCCCCTCACATGGTGCTAAACACTGCCTCCCGACCGCCAGACGCCTGGTCACTTTAACTGCCTCCAAGTGAAGCAACACACAGATCAGGATTCAGTTAGTTAAAAAATGTTTCGCCACTTTGAAGAATTCAGGCTATGGTCCTGCTTTATTTAACTTGTATTTTTTTCTGTTTGTTATTCTATGTTTTAGTTAATGCTTCTTACTTAAACATTGCAGTACTCTGTTGTAGTAGTGGATTTTTTTGTGAAATATAAAAATACCTGAGCATATATAACTGCTGGAACAAAACAGCAACCCTTTCAATTCATCTCAGTTTTATTTATACAGCACCAAATCACAACAACAGTCACCTCAAGGTGCTTTATATCATAAGGTAGACCCTTCAACAACACATACAGAGAAAACCCAACAATCATATGACCCCCTATGAACAAGCACTTTGGCGACAGTGGGAAGGAAAAACTCCCTTTTAACAGGAAGAAACCTCCGGCAGAACCAGGCTCAGGGAGGGGCGGGGCCATCTGCTGTGATTGGTTGGGGTGAGAGAAGGAAAACAGGATAAAGACATGCTGTGGAAGAGAGACAGAGATTAATAACAGATTCGATGCAGAGAGGTCTGTTAACACATAGTGAGTGAAGAAGAAACACCCAGTGCATCATGGGAATCCCCCGGCAGCCTACGTCTATTGCAGCATAACTAAGGGAGGATTCAGGGTCACCTGGTCCAGCCCTAACTATATGCTTTAGCAAAAAGGAAAGTTTGAAGCCTAATCTTGAAAGTAGAGATAGTGTCTGTCTCCCGAATCCAAACTGGAAGCTGGTTCCACAGAAGAGGGGCCTGAAAAGGACAGTGACCAAAACCATGCTAAGATGTGTGCAAACCAACCCCACCAAACATTTTACTGCTGTGCTTGAGTTTTTCCAAGTACTAAGTCAGGTTTTACTTGGGGATCAAATACTTATGTTACTCAATGAAATGCAAATCCATTAATATTTTTATGTGTGTTTTGGATTTTTAGTTAATGTTCCTTCTCTTCTACCATAAATAATGATGTGCCCACTGCATATACTGTATATATTTGAAGCCAATCTAAGAAGCAAAGCACAATACATATAAGAAATGAGTTGTTTGGGTTGATTTTCATTCTCTGGACGGACACTGTCTTTATATTAGTATAAAGTTAGTAGAATTCAGTGAATGAATCTCAGCATCATCCGTTAAAAATGTATGTTAATTTCTGCTACTCTTAATATAACCTAATGCAGACCATGAATATCACAACCATTACAACAGTCCAATACACTGTTCTTTGCTTTAAATTCTTCATAGTACCACAAACAAGTATTTTCATGCAACCTTCAAAAAGCACAAAGTAACTGTCTTATGTTTCTCCGTCTCTGAGTGAAGTTTGCTCTCATTGTTTTCTCTCCCTGTGAAATACAGCAGCTGGACCTTTAGCTAACAGACACAGTGTGCAACAAACTGCACACAAACAGTTTGTGTGTTTGCTAATATCTGTTGCGCTGATAGAGATGTTATGTTTGAGCTCCTCTTCTGTAGGGCTAGCTAAATGCTGAAGTACTGCAACTAGAATTTATGGACATCTGCACTTGTTCTGGTGTTGTGCCAAAAATGCCCCTGACTATGACATTAGAAAATACACATAAACGACATGGTTTTGCCTCTTTCATCTCTTTTAATGCTATAACCCTTGGTTACAGATACACCAACAGGATTACCTTTCATGTTTTACTCTTTGGTGTAAAAAAAAGTTTCCAGGAAAAAAAAAAAATAATTAAAGTACAGTAGCAGCATATTTGTATTTCATTATTTCCCACCTCTGCCAAATGTATGTCTGTGTAGTTGTGCGGCTCACATAAATCTCTCTACACAGGCGCAGTGAGAGTGAACTCTGTAAGCAAAATGCAGTCAGGACCATGACTACTTTTAGGTTACAGCCTTGATTTAAGATGAGCCCAAATGTTCTAAATGAATGTTAGTTGATGTAATGTCCTCCACAGTGATGAAATATGAATATGTTCAGAGACTTGGAGCAGCTCTTAGCTCATTAATGTAAACACGCTACTAAGCACAGGTTCTGTAGAACTGCACCAGTGACTCCCACAGTCCACTGGGAGACAGACCAACATTTCTGGTTGTTTCATAGCTCTTTATCTTTCACTGTCTCTCTTTCTCTTTGTCTGTCTGGGTCTCTTGCCCACAGTTTTCCCCTCAGGCTTTACTTTCCCTCAGGCTTTATGTCCTTCATCATCACTTTTGCCCCTTTCCCTTTCTTTCCTGTGAGATTCTCACCCTCTCTGTAAGCTTTTCTCTCTGTCGCCATCATCTCTTTTTTATGCTTCAACATCTGCCAACGCTTTTTGAGCTCCACATGAGTGATCCCTCAGAAGTTTAATCTGTGACACTAAATAATAACCACCATATGCCATTTACAACCATCTAACTTTCATCTAGAGTGATTTAAAGGTAACAGGCCTGTAGCGGAAATGATTTCATTGTGTTGCACAGCTTATGAACATAATGTGCTGTATTGAGAATTTCTTGTAGTGTCACTGGATAGACTGAACTCAAGTATTAGAGTTGGTCATCTAATAATAATAATGCAGAGAATGGGCCTAAGGCGGGTTCTGTTTCCAGAGTAGCCATTTCAGTGTCAGTTAGACTAGACAAACTGATCTTTATGTTATCATTTATATAGAGCCAAATCACAACAACAGTTGCCTCAAGGAACTTTATATTGTCAGGTAAAGATCATAAGGATGATACAGACAAAGTCTGACAATCAGATGACCCCCATGTGAGCAAGAACTTACGGAAGGCCTAAGGGAAGCATGTATAATGTAAACAGAATTGGTCCTAGCACTGAACCCTGTGGAACACCATAATTGACCTTAGTGTGTGAAGAGGACTCTCCATTTACATGTACAAATTGGAGTCTATTAGATAGATATGATACAAACCACTGCAGTGCAGTACCTGTAATACCTACAGCATGTTCTAATCGCTCTAATAGGATATTATGGTCGACAGTATCGAACGCTGCACTGAGGTCTAGCAGGACAAGCACAGAGATGAGTCCACTGTCAGAGGCCATAAGAAGATCATTTGTAACCTTCACTAAAGCTGTTTCTGTGCTGTGCTGAGCTCTGAAACCTGACTGAAACTCTTCAAATAAGCCATTCCTCTGCAGATGATCTGTTAGCTGTTTGACAACTACTCTTTCAAGGATGTTTGATATGAAAGGAAGGTTGGCTCAACAGCACTCTTTTTGTCTGAACTTTATGTCTTTCTCTGAATTTAAATAACATTTTTATTTTGCTTTTGTCGTACTGTTCTTGACATATGTTTTTGTGCTTTTGCCTAATAAATGAGTGCACAGGTAAGCTTTTCTTGAGTGGGGTGGGATGGATCTATGTCCTTGGTTTAAAGGGAAGAGGGAAGAATTTCCAAGAATTTTAATTCATTTTATTTTTGTGGTTTAATACTAGAACCACCAAGAGGTCATTTTAAAAAAATCCTGTAACTCTGTTAAATTAAAAAACTCATCAGCTCATATTTCCAGACTTTTCCTAAAATGGGCTTATTCACATGCGAGATTAAAGGGAGGAAAATATGACCACGTCTATCTAGAACTGCTGAGGACGTCATTTTGACCAAATAGAAATTAATGCAAAGCCACAGCCTAGATAAAACAATTACTGAACACATGTTGACATGAAGCCTGCTACAGCATAACTAAGAGCTAGCTAGACGTGTTTAAGAAATAAATATACTGTAGTTAAATAAAAAATTAATTACTAAATAACTAACTGACTAAATACTGCAGTGCTGAGGATTGGATCCTGAGCTGGAGCAGAGCGAGGAGTGTTTGACTGAACGTGTGGAGAACCGGTTGGTCTCTGTCTGTTCGGAGCAGGAACCAAAGCTGAACTTAAAAGAGAGTCTAGAAGAATTCATATGGATAAGAGAACAATGTTTAATGTCGCTGGACTTTGAATAGTGTTGATTTGTTATTTTTGCTAAAAAAAGAAATTAACAAATTTTGAGAGGACAAAATGAGAACTGCAGGAGCTGCAGGAGCTGCAGGAGCTGTGCTTTATGCCGTAGACTGAAAAATATGTTTACACTTTGTAAAGTTACTTTTTTTAATTAAACATTTTACACATTTGGACTTCCAGACGTCTTTAGATGAACACAATGTAAAAAAAACCATGTCAGCTCTGACCATGAAAACAATCAGGGTGGTGCATAGTTTAATGTACATTTAACTCCTTAAAGGACAATCACAGGGTTGATGGTAACTAGCACATTAATAGCAACAATTAATATGAATAAATAATTAATAACAAAGGAATACAGAAATTCCTGTGTGCTGTTCAAAGCTATTACAAGTTCTCTATTAATTCTCTAAATATGTTCTAAGGATAATGTCTGCACACACGTGGACTAAAGTCTAGTTCATTTTAAGAATCAATAATCTGTTTATAAATATGTTATTAATGAAGGAGTTAAGCCACATATATATTTCATGGCAGAGGAAGGGAGCGTCTCCCTCTGGCCACGAGGCTTTACTCCATATCATTCATTTATAATTAATCCTCACCATGCGGGACCTGCTGAATGAGAATCCTGCAACAGACGAGATCTGTGCTCTTCCCATTCTCTTGCAAACATGGGAGGTCCTTTTCCAAGGAGGAGGAGGAGGAAATGATACTGAACGGTTATTTGTGCATCTATTAATCTGTTTCTATCTCAGCTGCTTACGCTTTACTCCATGCTGGCTTCTAATGTAGCTGCATTCAGAGTATATATGAAGCATGGAAGTGACCCTGGTGTAGCAGCATATTTTCATTCTTGTTTTCTGAATTTATCAGTCTATCAGTAACTTCAGTTATTTCACCAAATTAAAAGAAAATATCAAATAGTAATAATTTGTTTGAGGTTTACATCCACGTCATAACAATTGTCAGTTAACGACTGCCTGTTAAAATACTATATTATTTCATGCTATATAGTACATTGTGCGATACTACTAAGTGTATTTTTTCCGATGCAACATAGTATTTTATTCTATTTTTATAGAGTATGTTATTCTATTGTTTCTTTTATTTTTGCTGTAACTTTGTACTGTCCACTTTCTGCTGTGACCCACAAATTTCCCACGTGTGGGACTAATAAAGTTAATCTTATCTTATTCATACTTACAGTTTTTAACCAAAGTATTTTGGGGATAAATAAAAAACAACGAGGGGAGGGCAGACGTGAAATTTTTTAAGAACAATGTTTGTGTGTTTCATACATAGAATATGTAGACATGAGCATAATTTGATCGTATAAAATCTGTCAGTAGTTTGATTTATTTCAAAATAAGATAAGAGGAAAAGAAAAAAGAAAAAAATGAATGTTGTATTTTAGTGTCAAACATGATACACATGAAGCAAAAAGTTCATCAGCTGGTTCAGAGAAACACAGTTTAGTAGCTCGCAGATTTAGGGTGTTGGTCGTGTCCACTGTATTATCTACATCTCTCTCCAGTAGGCTGTCTCTTGCACCAATAACCTACTGCTGTTCCAGGAGCAGCAATGTTAAATTCTGATTTGCTGATATTTGGTTGGTTCTTGGAAACTCCGAGCACAGAGTTAACACACGTGTAAAACTGTACAGAGAACTGATGCAGCCTTCTTTTGTCCCTAGTTAATCAGAGGTGAGGTGATGCTGCCAATGCAAAGAAAGAAAGAAAAACAATAGATTTACTGCAGATGTGAGACTGTGGTATCAGTGCAGCATCTCTTCAGCAGCACCAGGGCAGCCAGACAGGCGGAGAGAAAAGGCCCAACACTGCATGATGGCTGCAGGCAAGAAAAAAGACACTGCTGACAAACGCATTAATTACTTTATCATCTCAATTTCCCATTAACCTTACATGCCACCTTCCAGGTAAGCCAGCTGGAGGAGGATGAGCGGTGCAAGGCTCTGGTGCCAGTGACTCCTCATCAACCAGGGAAAAACTCTGAGGTGAGCAAAGATGAAGAAATCAGGAGACAATGGTTTTCCCTGCTTCTCACAAAAGCAAAGGAAAGACAAAAATGACCAGATAACATTGTGATTAGCATTCATTTGGCAGTTTTTACCAGCTTCAGTTATGATTACCAAACATACGTCTAATTTAATTAATGCCACTCAATTCCTTCATTTGCATTTTCAGTTCTTTCTTAATATTGGCGCGTCAGGCTTTTTCCTTTTTTGTCTTTGCCTCCGTTTGGTTGACCAGTGTCTCTGCTTATCTTTTATGTCTGACTGACTGGAAAAGAAAGATAAAAATGCAACTAAGAGAAGTGTGATTAGGGCAATAGTGGGTGACCCAGAAGAATGAGTGATTCTTTCTCATTAGTCTTCATCACTGCGGTGCTGCAGAGACTTGTTACCTCACCATTCCTTCCTTTGGTTTTTTTGTTTGTTCTTTTGTTGGCATAGCCAAAGCAGAGAGAAATACAAATAATAATAATTAAAATCTAAAAAGTCCACAATTTACAAGATTATATTTCTTAGAAATAAAGTGATACAAACATGCAATAAGGTGAATAATTTGGGATTTGTGGAGGAAGACAAAAACGATCAATCTTTGTGGAATGGTGTCAGTCTTTTACACAACATTAGTCAATGATCCAGTAGAGAAGTATAATGGTATAAAAAGGCTCGTGAAGTTTGTCTGGCTGTTTAACAGCTTTAAGTGGTTTAAACAAAACATGATGGCCTGAAACGTCACCTTTATAAGACATAAAACGCAAAAAACAGCATTTTCTAAAAACAATTATTAACAAACCACAAGTAGAAAACAAAGTGAGAGCGATATATTTTAAGTTTATGTGGCCCCCAAATTCATCTTGAAAAGGTCAACTCAGCAAAAACATATTTCTCTACATATGTAGCACAACACATTGCAGTGACACCCACTTTTAGCTGAGACAGCACACAACTCATACTTGCAATATTTGGCTCCCCACTATCCATCATAGCAGTGTCGAAATATAATATCCACAACTGCAAATTAGCATGAAGACAAGCTCCCTGACAGGCTTTGGCACGGGTACTCCCTCCGTAATTTGAGAGGGAAATACGAGCAGAAAGCAGCTCTGGATTCATTTAGACATTCAAGAGTTCATTTAAAGTGTAGTCTCATTCCAAACTTTGGTCCAATGCATTGTTGTAGATTACATTAGGGTCTGTTTTTCTTTTGCATTAAGCAGTCTGCCAGAATGGACGAGGAAACAGAAGATGAAAGGTTAACACGAGCATATGGATCTACTACGAAAACCCTCAAAACACACACAGACACGCATCTGCAGAGGCACCCCCTCATTAAAACTTTGGAAAATCTGGGAGGAAAGTGTTAATCAGATGTTTAATTACCACCCCCGACCATCTGAATTTATTGAAGCACTGGAGTGTTGGCGTTTTTCATTTTTGAAGGCAGGAGGGCTTTCAGGCCTTTTCCACCACTCGCTGAAATGTTAATTATGACCCTGGCAGAAGAATTGAAGCACTACGTCTGGGGTAGAATAGAGGGGAAATACAAAGCAGCTGTGGCCTGTGCTGACACTGGTACTGGAACTATAGGGCCAGTCGCAAAGAACTTGAATTCAGCATAAGAAGGAGACAACATTTGGGCTAAACTCTGTCTGAGCTCGAGCTGAGATCCTGGTTATAACAGACGGTTAGAGTGTTGGGGCTAAAGTGAACCTGGTGACTAGACTGAGGGGCTGAGACTAGCAATGATGACTGATTATGTCACTGATTACAGAACTGAGCTGTGGCCAAAGCTTCGTGCAACTCCAGCTAAAGCTGTAACTGATCCGCTGGGACTGTGCTTGGGTTAAGTATGGTGCTATGATTTGGCTCAATGTGAGTCTGTGACTAAGACTGGGACTGGATGAGAGACTACATTTGGGGTTAAATAAAGGAGAAAAGAGACAAAATTGAGACTTGATATAAAACTGACACTTTACCTGCAGTTTTGGAGGCAGGAGGTGGGTGGAGCTAAATGTGGAATAGGCAACAGGTTCAGGGTAAGATGCAGACTGGACTTAACTGTGGGAGCCACTTGGACTAGGACAGAACTTGAATTTGGAAAAAATTTGCACTGGAACACTGTAACCAGATCACCAGTCTATCATACGCAGACTTTTCTAAAAGTCTGCTTCACAGCCTAATCCAAACCCAGGTTGTTTCCAAACAGTGGGTGAGAAGTTTAAAACAATGAGTAAAATTGAAACCCCTCTCATTTTCCAAAAAGACTGTATTACGCTTTGATAGACGGCCACTTATCTAATTCAGAAACTGCTGAAGCCAGAGCATGGAGGTGTGCCAAAGGGCGTATCAGTGCATGCAGTATTTCATGTCTCTGGGTGAGAGCATGCTGGGCATTTAGACAATGTACAATAACTGATCAAACACAAATTTCCTTACTTTTTGTGTAAAGTTTATTTAAATGCAGTTCTTCTGTTCTAAGATTTCTATTTGGGTGTGTCAGGTCGGTGAAAATGCAGTTGAAAGGGGTACAGCTGACCCCACTCCTGACCCTAAACAGGTCTGGGTGGATCTTAAGAGGTTAAAATATGTTACTTAACTAACTCTCTGTTCCCTACATTGTAAATATGAACTTCCAAAACAGGTTCGTGTTCCCTGAGGAGGATGCTTGGATGGTAGTTTGTGAATGGAGTTGCATGGAGCTGGACTGAAGACACTTTCCTCCCCACAAGGAGGCAGAAGGCTAGAGAGCAGGTAATAGAGAGAGGGAGTACATCGATTCAGTCTCGCATTGAAATATAAAACATTCACTCGAGCACGTGAACACCTTCATGCATAATCCATGAGTGGCTGAACATAAATACACATCGCTGTTCTGTGTCATTTCATTTAGGAAGATGATGCAACAAGAAATTCTTCTTTTCTACTATAACACTGAACAGTTAAGACAGCATTTGGATAGTAAAAATGATTTTACTCATTTACTCATATATGTTGAAAAAAATCCTCTGTTAACATTTTAATTCATAATTCTATAATTCAAATTCAGCAGGTTAATCTCTGACATTTTTGTGAGCATCACGTTTTAAATAACTAATGTTTGCTAATGTTAAAGATGACTCAGGTCACATTACTGTAACCCACTGCAGCTACATGAACTCTGCCTTAAACACAGTTTCCACCATGTGAGATCTCTTGAGCCACCACCAGAGGGTTCTTGCTCTCACAAAACTCACAAGTGCCTTTCACCTGTAAACCTCAATCCTGTACACCACCAGTGAAGGCTGTGGGTTTGCTTTTAGCTAATTCTGTGACTGTAAATTACAATAAAATAATAAAGTAAATTCTTCCAAACATGTCATATATATGATATCATTTTGTTTGTGTCTTTCTTCAGATGGAGGTTCTTTTACAGCTAGATTTTCCCTTCAGTGGGACTTGGAAGTATTTCTGGGACTCACTGATTGACCAAAACAATGCACAGTGTAATTACCACTGTGTTATTAGACATGTAGTTCAAACTCAATGGGGAGAGAACAAAGTTGGTCTTGGGCCAGGAGAATATTGAGCACCTTATTTGTTACACAAAAATAACAATGCCCCCAGCCAACCCCGGACTTAAAATGACATATGAGCTTATTCCCACTTCAGTGATTCCATTTAGATTTTCTCAAGGTATGCATCTGTAACTGCAGCGGTTTAAACAGAAAGAGAATTCCATTCAGCTTTTCTTTTTTCCAAGCTTGCTCTTGCAGACGGAAGATGAGGAGGGTGAAAAAAAGCAGCAGCAATTTGTCCTTTCTTTGTCTTGACCAACTTTGCTCTTCTTGCTTGCTTCCCTCTGTTTGTCCCCCCCCCCCTTTTTTTTTGATGTGTTTGCCTTCACGGCTTCTGAGCACTCTCTAATTCCATCTGGCCACAACAGAGAAGGCGACGTGGTGAGAAAAAGCATTTCCATATGTGCAAATTAGGGACCCCCACACCCCTCCCCACCCAATCTCCATACGTGTGCACACGCAAGCTCACACACACACACAGGCACAGATGCATGCATGCAAGCTGCACCTTGCCTCATACGTACTGACTGCCAAAGCTGTTAATAGTGATCGAGGGGAGGGTTTCTGTTGGCCCTAAGTCTTAGTCTGTGAGTTGTCACCACTATTATGTCTACATCAACAACTGTGACCTGGGGGGAAACAGTCACAATTAATAATAGAATGGCAAGCACAATACACATTATTATTATTATTATTATTATTATTATTATTATCTTCCAAATTGCAAGTGCTGATTATGACAATTATGTTAGATTGAAAGTACTCCACCTGCAGCTTTATTATCTGCACTCTGCTGCCATTCTTCAATTCCTTTGGTGAATTACAACTTCCCCACTCACAGCACGCCTCTGCAAAACAAATGTTAGCAGTTCATTTGGTTTCAAGGAAAAGGAAGAATGAGCAGAGAGACACACAGTGACAATTAAAGCTATCCATCCTGGCCTTTGGGAATCACACACACACACACACACACACACACACACACACACACACACACACACTCTGTAGGGCTTCTGTTTCTATTCTTGCCCATTTGAACACTTGACAGACTCTGCAGGTTCAGAGTTTTTATCTGAAATATCTGAGATAAAGAAAATGTTAAAAGCTGAAAATTAATGTATTCGTCAGTTTGTTTTTTTTCTTCTTATCTTGCGTGTCTGTTGTCTGTCAGTCCTCCATCCCCCACTGCACAAGGAAACACAGAATGCTTAATAAAGATGCATGTACAGTAATGCTTTGTCTTTCTCTTTGCCCATGCCTCGGTGCCATTCATGGGACAAACTACTCTATTTTGTCTTGGTAAACTGGGATCATTCAATCAATGCCTGTTTGTAAGCATATATAGGACAGCTAAGAAGATTGTGACATATTGAGAGATTCCACCTTGTGTGCGAGCAGTCAATACAGCTATTCTTTGTCGTGGCCAAAGCTAAGCATAACAGCTCCAGGTGACATTGGGTTGTCATATTTGTGTAGGATATAACTGTGTGGGTGTGTGTGATGATTTCACTCACTCACTCACTCATCGGTGATCATTTCAAAGAATTTAAAGGATGAGCTCAATAATCATTTCTAAGAATCTTCTAATCAATTACTTAATCTTCCTTAAAAATACATTTGGAGTTGATCAAACCCAAAAGTGTTAGTTTAATCAACTTTAAGTATATTTACACTGGTTTGAGCATGTGTGTGAATAATAGAGAAAGAAAACATAGCACTACAATCAGGTAAGACCATTTTAATCCAGTGGATGTATCAGCATGGATGGGGATATATGTGACCATGGTATTTATCTTGAAAAACAATCTCTGTCATTACCACAGACAAAATATAATATGTACATACATAATTGTTTACTTCTTTCATTATCATTTATCCAAGCTGAATTTTGATTAAAAGATGGAATCCTAATTTTATGTTTGATGCTTAAACCTAATTATTAATCTACTCTTTTTTGAATAGAGATTATAATTATGTTTCTGTGAATTCTGTTCATGCTTCCCCTAGACAGTATCATCAGAAGGTATAGCATACATCTTCACTGCTATGCAGATGACACCCAACTTTATAATGAAGTCAAATAACACAGCAATTAGTTAAACTGCAGGAATGTCTTAAAGACATAAAGACCTGGATGGCCGCTAACTTTCTGCTTCTTAATTCAGATCAAACTGAGGTTATTGTACTCGGCCCTGAAAATCATAGAAATATGGTATCTAAGCAGATTCTTACTCTGGATGGCATTACCTTGGCCTCCAGTAACACTGTGAGGAACCTTGGAGTCATTTTTGACCAGGACATGTCCTTCAATGCACATATTAAACAACTATGTAAGACTGCTTTCTTCCATTTGTGCAACATCTCTAAAATTAGAAATATCCTGTCTCAGAGTGACGCTGAAAAACTAGTTCATGCATTTATTACTTCCAGGCTGGACTACTGTAATTCTTTATTATCAGGATGTCCTAAAAACTCCCTGAAAAGCCTTCAGCTGATCCAAAATGCTGCAGCAAGAGTCCTGACAGGGACTAGAAAGAGAGAGCAGATTTCTCCTGTTTTGGCTTCCCTTCATTGGCTTCCTGTTAAATCCAGAATTCCAAATCCTGCTCCTCACATACAAGGTCTTAAATAATCAGGCCCCATCTTATCTTAATGACCTTGTAGTACCATATCACCCTATTAGAGCACTTCACTCTCTTAGACTGCTGTGTTACTCCAAGGGTGTTTAAAAGTAGAATGGGAGGCAAAGCCTTGCTCCCAGTTTGGGAGAGACAGACACCCTGTCTACTTTAAGATTAGGCTTTAAACTTTGTTTTTTTTTTTAATAAATCATATAGTTAGGGCTGGATCAGGTGACCTTGAATTGAATTTCTGGCAAAGGAGATTTACAGAAAACAGTTTGCTTCGATTTTCAATTTGATCCAATATCAGTCTTCACTGATAGATGAATATAGATCTTATTTCTATTACTAATAACTGTTTCACATTTAACTCAAAAAATGAGGTCAGCTTTCCAAACTGTTAATGTAAAGTTTTATCAGAAAATGTAAACATATTACTAATGTGTAAGACTTTATGGAGTTTTCTATATGCTGTTCAGTTAGACTCAGCTTTGGAGTTTTGGAAGAATGACATCATACTGGGACAAAATAACCTTCCATAAAGGGGTCCAAAATAAATCTAGTATGGATCCAGATGAACTGGCCTTATAGTATAAAAACAGAGCACTCACTGTGAAACAGGGTAAACACTGATCGGCTACATCTTAAAACTGACTTCACATTTTAAATAACTATTGTAGAAAGTAGAATAGTCAGAGTTTATCATTTAGTCCACATCTGCCTCCGATCACCAAACCTGCAGTCCCTCACGCTGTTCCACCTCAGCCTGCAGCTTTTTACCTCCTTAGTCTCAGATCTGAACCCGTTTGGCTGTTGTGCTCTGGATTTCACTCTGCAGTTGCTCGGATTAGTTCTTCCCTGCGGCTTAGACTAGCGAGGAACCCATTTTCCACGCGTTCGGTCACACACTTCCCAGTTGAGTCGGGTCAGAGTGGCAGTAATTTCTCATGTTTTATCTAACTACAGTTCCCTACATATTTATTTATTAATCGTATCTAGCTAGCTCTGGCTCACGTTACAGTAAACTACAACGAGTGTAAACAATCATATTGCTAGGCAACCTGGCAGTAGTGCTTTTATTTTAATGTATATGGTGTCAAAATGACTTTCTCACCAGGTTAAGTAAAGGTGGTAATATTTTTTTTCCATTTGATCCTACACACCGCAAAGTTCAATACTTGATGAATAATTCATGAAATATGAGACGATGGGGTTTTAATTTAACAGACTGGGAGGATTTTTAAAATGACAAGAAGTCAAAATGACCCCTTGGTGGTTCCATATGTCCCAGTGGCTGACACAAATGTTTGCCCTAACGACGATCCACTTGACCTCTTCATGTTCAAGCCGAGCGGAGCCTTGAAGGCAAAGTGTGTCATGGGGTGTGTCAGTACAGCAGACAACGATACAGGCGATCAAATGCAAAGAGTATTAAAGACAACATGAAGGGTTTTATACGAGTAAAATGTTGTTGCTCATCAATATGAATGTGTATCGGAGTGTGTGTGTGTGTGTGTGTATGTGTGTGTTACAAACAGCACTGCTGAAAGTAAAGACTCAAAGTGCTTTGAGGGGCCAGGGGAAAATCTTGGGCCCCTGTGACCTCTCCTGCAGCTAGGGCCTTGCTGCGTCTACAGGCTGGGGCCCAGCTGTTGCTGTACTGGGTGTCTGCCAGCTAGAGGACAGATCTGTCCCCAGCCTTATGCACATACACACACATGCGCAGGCAGAGAAAGAAGAAGGCTCAAACAATGTGAAAAAAAGACACTCACACTAACATGTGCAGCCATGTGTTTTTCTCACACACAAAGATCATTTGCAGTGATCTGTTTGTTTGTTTGTTTCATGGGGGCATATCATCTCTGAGCATGACAGAGGGCAGTTGTGGTCTGAGGAAAATCCTCTCGATGCATCTCTCTGAAGGAGAAAAATCAAATCAAATAAAATTCATTGTTTCCCCAACAACAAACCCAGGAGCCATACTCAACAATCACTCACTCCAGTGGCTCACACAATTGCCAAAGTGATAATATCCACAGAAAAAAAACTGGGGGTGACAACATAAAATAGTTCCTTGTAATGTGAGACAAACGAGACGGGAATAATTCAGATGATTCTCACTCTGCAAACATGACCCACTTAAATGCATCGTAACATTTCCTGTGGTTTTCACCAGGTTCCTTTTTTCCACTATAATAACTTGAATTAGGAAGTGTCCACCAAAGCAGGGCTCAGAAAGAAATCCAATATCCAAAACTGCAGTACCCTCAACATCTGTTATTTTATGGGACAAACAGTGGAAATGTCAGACGACGCCCCTTCACTTGAACTAAGCAAGACTATGAACTGAACTCAGATAGTTAGACGTGTGGTCTACCAGGTATGCTTTGTCTCATGCTTGTTACACATCTGCTGTTTCACACTACCATGTACTGGTAAACAGTACTATTAGTGATGCGAGGCAGACACACAAAGAGCAAAAGAAAAAAAATCTCTCATCTTCAGCTGACTGGGACACGTCCTCACTGCTTCATATCTGAAGATGCTTGTCTTTTATTGTCTCATTCCTTATTTAAATGGAGCCCCTCACACATGCATGCACACAAAATCCCCTGCCACAAGGTAGTGTCATTTAAAGACGGATGATAAAAATAAATAAAAGCAGAGCGGGAGTAAAGCAGCGGATGGGGGTGGGGTTGGGTGGGGGCACTACCACTGTCTCTTTGTCTCTTTCTTTACAGGTTTTCTCTAATTCGTGCCTAACACGGACATCAGTTTGAATCTTTAAGATAAAACTGAATGCAACTATTTCCAATTTAATTAAAGAATGAAAATCTTTTTTACTCAGTGATGCCATCTTAGGGTTATTGACTGTGGGTGACTCCACAGAATAGCTACCAGGACTTATACCTATTTAAATTTTGTAGGTGTTCCGAGTAAGATTTTTTTTACTCAAAGCTCATGATGACCTTGTCCCTATGAAATATGTTCCAACAGTTACAGCCCTTAGACGGTCAAGCAGTACTGCCAAATATAAATTACTTCTGTTAAATCTCGTGCTGTGTAGCAATTTTGCACGTTTCTAATGATTCTAAAAACATCTATATCTATATACAGTATCTTTATCTAGATATAGAGTTAGCAGCTGGACAGTGTAGCTGCAAGGTTCCTCAAGCTTGGCTCCCCATACTACCCAATCTTGCCTCAGAACATGAGTGCGAGTTAGTATGGATGAATAACAGCAGGTACTCATCCACACTGGCTAACACCTGTACATGAAGAATCCCCCAGGCTCCAGCCCTCCTGTGACCCTGATAAGGATACGTGGAAGAGAATGAATGAAAGAATGAATGAATGAATGGATGGATGGATGGATGGATGGATTTTATAGCAGCATCGAACTACCGGTCAATATACCGCCTCTCCACAACCTGAAGGCTCCTCATTGGCATTGTATTAACCAATACTTAACCCCAAAAAGTTGATTCTGTTCATCTGGACGTAACGTTTTCAGTGGGAGAAACATTTCATCACTCATCCAAGTGACTTCTTCAGTCTCAGCTGACTGCAGGTTTCCCCAATCTTATAAACAGTACATTTGCATAATGACTCAGACTATCCTACTGAAGGAACAATGGGCTGGGAGGTCAGATCCTTGATCATTTATATGCCAATTGTTCTGACCATTGATCAACAACCACTAATCAAAGACCACTGATCATTGATCAAAGACCATTGATCATTGCCCAATGAGTACCATTCACAGAGAGTTGGGGAATGGCTGCAATCACAGCATTGTAAGATGGTGACAGATGTACCCTTAGGCCCCCTCCTCGATTCAGAGATGGTCTTTCCCTTTTCACGTAAATGGCCTCCTTGACTCTTCTGTGTTGTGCCATCCACTTAGCCAGAGGTTGTTTGGTTTCCCCGATGTATAAATCACGGCAGTCCTCCTGGCACTTAACACTATGTGCACTATGTTACTCTGTTTGTGTCGGGGGACCGGATCCTTGGCGTGAACCGAGGTCATTGAATGAACAAAATCAAACAGACTGCGGAGTCCTGGCTTGATGAGTTAGCTCTTCTGTATTGTGCCATCCACATAGACAATACATTATCATCCTTCCGGCAGGGTAGGTGCACAGTTTTGCTAAACGAGAAACTCCATCATGAGAAAATGTTGTCACTGTTCAGTGACAAAAAAACTTATGAGTCCCTGAAATGAGACCCAAGAAGTGACTGTGAAGGTTCTCAGTCATCCAGGTCATTATAGTCTAAGGAGCTTGAAAGAAAAACTTCTGGACTTGAAGTTGCTTGAAGACGTTTCACTTCTCATCCGAGAACCTTCTTCAGTTCTAGGGTCAAATGGTGGAGAGTCCCAGATTTAAACCCTGTGGGAGTAACCGGACAAGGTGTGAAAACGGGTGTGGGTCAGAATCAGCCAAGGTTTCGGGTGAGCTCATTGTGAAACCTAGCCCCACCCTATCATGTGATTTCCTGAGGTCAATAGGCCCAGGATGTGAGTGGGCGTTAAGGCATCTGGGAAGGATCTCAAAACTGGATTATAGATGGCAGACACCACCTCTGTTCAAAGATGGTCGTTCACAGTGGACATAGATGGCCTCTTTTACTCCTCTTTCAAACCATCTGTCCTCTCTGTCCAAAATGTGAACATTGGCATTCTCGAAAGAGTGACCTTTGTCCTTTAGATGCAGATGGACTGCTGAGTCTTGTCCTGTGGAGGTGGCTCTTCTATGTTGTGCCATGCGTATATGAAGTGGCTGTTTGGTCTCTGCAATGTAGAGGTCTGGGCATTCCTCACTGCACTGTAGCGCATACACCACATTGCTAAGTTTGTGTTTAGGAGTTTTGTCTTTGGGATGAACCAGTTTTTGTCTGAGTGTGTGACTGGATCTAAAGTACACTGGGATGTTGTGTTTGGAGAAGACTCTCCTGAGTTTTTCTCATTAACCGACAACATAGGGGATGACAATATTGTTTGTGTGCTTTTCACAGATGACAGTACATTCAGTACATTAAGTAGTAATGAAGTCAGCTTGAAGGTAATGCCCAGCATCTTTGCTTTTCCTAGGATGTTCAGAGATATCAGATGTCCTTCCTGGGATATGCTGTAGCCACTCACCTAGTTTGTGGGTCACTGCCCTGAGTGCCCCGATAGGGACCACTCTTACCTTCATCTTCCATATCTTCTCTAGCTCCTCTCTCAGCCCTGGGTATTTCTTGAGCTGTTCATATTCCTTATTCCTGATGTTGTTATCCCTTGGTATACCTACATCTATCACTACAGCTGTCTTCCTGCTTCCTGCTTGCTTGTCCACCACTACTATGTCTGGTTGGTTAGCCATCACCAGTTTGTTTGTCTGTATCTGGAAGTCCCACAGGATCTTAGCTCGGTCATTCTCAACTACCCTGGCAGGCGTATCCCATTTTGACCTTGGGACTTCGAAGGCATACCCGACACAGATGTTTCTGTATACTATGTCAGGCATGTGGTTATGGCATTCCGTGTATGTTCTGGCGTCCCCTTGCCGTAGCATTTGTGTTGTAGCTCATCCATCTCTAATTGTGATAGCAGTTGCTTCTTCAAGATGTTGAAATACTGAGTTACTAGTTGCTTCAGTGTTACTCTAGACATTGGGTGTTCAATAATCCAGAGATTCCACATCTGTTTCATACAATGTCCCTTTCTCCTGGATTACATGTATAGTGGGATTTCAACAGTTCCCTATTTTCATCCCTTGTCCACTTATGCCTTCTTGTTCCAGTAGCCCGCTTCTCATCAGTGTGTCCTTGCTCCTCAACACCTGACACAGACGTTGTTAACACTAGTACTGCCAGGAGAGGTCATTTTAATCAAAATACAGTGCTATGTATTTCTTTATAATGACGTCTAGCTAGCTCTGGCTCATGTTACAGCAGCCTTCACGTGAAATGTGAGTAAACAACTATTTCGCTAGCCAACCTAGCATGCCACAGCAGTGGTTTTACGTTAATTTATAATAATAATAAAAATCAAAACCACAGTTCTTTTAGGTAAAGTTTTTTTTTCTTCTTTTTTGTCTTTTGATTGTATACAAGGTCTTGAATAATCAGGTCCCATCTTATCTTAAAGACCTCATAGTACAGTATTACCACAATACAGACTGCTGGCTTACTTCAAAGTACTAATTAAACTTAAAACTACTTAAATTACTACTTAAAAGTAGAATGGAAGGCGGAGCCTTTAGCTTTCAGGCCCCTATTCTGTGGAACCAGGTCCCAGTTTGGAAGACAGACACCCTCTTTACTTTGAAGACTAAGCATAAAAGTTTCCTTTTTCATAAAGCTTGAAGTTACCGCTCGATCAGATGAACTTAAACCCTCACTTAGTGACACTGCAATAAGCCTAGGTTGCTGGGGGCTTCCCATGATGCACTTTTTTGTTCGCTCTGCTCTCTTCACTTTAGTTATTAATTGTTAGCATTATGAATCTCTGGGATTTTTCCAAAGTGTGTCTTTTGTCCTGTGTCCCTCCCCTCACCCCCAGTCAGTCACAGCAGATGGTGGCCTCTCCCTGAGCCCTCAGGTTTTTCTTCCCACTGTCGCCAAATGCTTGTTCAGAGGGAGTTGTCTGATTGTTTGGGGTGTTCTCTGGATTTTTGTCTTTACATTACAATATAAAGTGCCTTGAGGCCCCTGCTGTGATTTGGTGCTATTTACATAAAACTGAATTTGTCTGTGAAGGTCATCCAGGTCATCGTAGTCTAAAGAGCTTGAAAAGAAAAGGTCACAGGTGTGGGTCACAATCAGCCTAAGTTTCGGGTGAACCCGTTGTGAGACCTTGCCCCACTCTATCGTGTGACTTACTGAGATCAAATGACCCAGGAGGTGAGTGGTGGCATACGACACCAACTGCCTGCCATCTATAATCCAGTTTTGAGATCCTTCCAAGACGCCTTAACACTCACTTGGCTGATTGTGACCCGCACCCATTTTCACACCTTGGCTCTTGTGATTAGGAAGAGGAACAATAGGGGGTCCATGACCTTATTGGGACACTCTCAATAGGGCTTCTGGGACTCTCCACCAACTGCTCATAGAACTGATGAAGCTTCTTGGATGAAACATCTTCAAGAAACTTAAAGAAGTCCAGATGCTTTTCTTTCCAAGCTCCTTAGAATGAAATTGTATTTAATTGAATTGAAGAACATGGAGGAGATCTCAGGAGACAGACATTTACCGTATTTTCCGGACTACAAAGCGCACCTGAATATTAGCCGCACAAGCTAAAATCAGGGGAAAATCCTGTTTTGTACATACATTAGCTGCACCTGACTAAAAGCCGCAGGTGTTTTAATGTTTACTTACCATATGTAAGAGAATATGCACAAAGGGGATTGTCAGGAAAGAGATGGCTGTTTGGGAACACATCCCTTTTATTAATATTTTGAAAAACAAGTTACCGGTACATATTTGCATAACTTTTTACGTATATGTACAAGTAATTACAAGAACGAAACATGTACTGTGCTTTATAAACGAGTAACAAATGTAGTGTATAACAATAACCTACAGCACACCAGAAAAATAGATTCGGCCTACCATTTAGGCTCAGGTGCAGTAACACGGTTTTAACAAGAAGAAAAGTCAGTCATTCACCACCATCTTCCTGCGCACTAAAACCACCGAAGTCCTCTTCTCCAGTGTCGGAAACGAACAGGCTCAGGATGGCTTCGTCATCCATTCTCCGCTTCTCTCCTTCGTTGTCATTTTCAAAACCAAAGAAATCCTCGTTGTCAGTGTCGGAGTTGAACACCCTCTGAAGGGCCGTGGCAGTGTCCTCCTCTCCATCACGCAGCAGTCCAGCCCTTCGAAATCCATTGGTGATCGTGGATGTTTTCACACTTCTCCACGCTGTCAGAATCCACTGGCAGACTTGGGCAAAACTTGCTCTTCGCATGCGACCGGTTTTGGTGAATGATTTATCGTCGCTCGTCATCCACGCCTCCCACTGAACGCGTAGTGCTACTTTGAATGCACGATTCACACTGATGTCGAGTGGCTGCAGGTGCTTCGTTGTGCCTTCAGGAATCACAGCTGGAATCGAGTTTGTGCTCTTAATGGCTGCTTTCACAGAATCTGTGATATGGGCCCTCATGCTGTCCAAAACAAGCAACGTTTTTTTTTTGGCGAAAGAATCCTCCAGGTCGCTTCCCATAGCACTCTTGCAGCTATTCCTTCATTACGCTTTCCACTATCCACCCTTTCTTCTTGACTTCAACAGAGATGCTGCTCGGGATCTCTTCTTTTGGCACAGTCATCCGCTTAAAAATCACCATTGGCGGAAGTTTAAATCCTAAAACTGTGCAGCCCAGCACACAAGTGAAATTCATTCTCTCATGGCTAGTGGTTCTCACCGTGGTGGTTGAATCACCTTGCTTGTTAACAGTCCTAATGAGGGGCAGGTCAAACGTCAACAGCACTTCATCCATGTTTATGATCTCGTTCGGTCCGATGGAATATTCGTTTATCTTTCTTACTGTGAATTTGGGGAAGTTTGTTATTTTCTCTGCGTAGTCGGGAGGGAGTTGCTGACACACAGTCGTCCGCGCCCTGATGGACAGTCCTTTTCGTTTCATAAATCTGTGACACCAGGATGGCCCACCTCTGAAATTTTCGATCATCATTTCGTTGGCGACTGTTTTGGCTTTTAGTCGGATCTGCACAGTTGAAACACCTCACCCGTTTACTCTCTGTTTGTTCACCCAGTCTTCAATACAGTCTTCAAGTTTGGGCCATCTGCTCTTATTTCCTCTGAAAGCTTTTTTCATCTTTTTGCACTGAGCCAGTTCGTCATGCTGGCGTCTCCAACGTCTCACCATTGATTCGTTTATACCAAGGGTATGTGCAGCAGCTCTATTTCCCTCGCTAAGAGCCAAATCGACTGCCTTTCATTTGAAAGCTGCATCATATGAATTTCTTTTGTTTGCCATACCGAGGGTTTGTGAATGAAAGCTTCCTTTGCTCCTGTAATACTCCTCTTGCTCTTGCTAATCAAGTTTGTTTTTCGCGCTACTTCGTACGGCACTACGTTGCCTGGTGGACGGACGTGTGACCAGCATACCACTCTTCTACCCTTGTACTCTTGTGTGTCTGATCACATGCCCTTCCGCTAGGCAACGTAGTGCTGTATAACAGCGGAACAACCAAAACAAATCCTCTTACGATATCACAAAAATCATGGACGAGCCATAGAAAAGCCACACCTGACTAAAAGCCGCAGGGTTCAAAGCTTGTGCAAAAAGTAGCGACTTATAGCCCGAAACTTACGGTACTCTAGGTGAGCTGGACATCTGGACCCATCAGCATTACCATGATTACCAGTATGTGCTTGCACAAGGAAGGACATCCAGTGCAAAGCTGTGCCATATTAAACATGTTTTGGGCTCTATAGTAGCTGACTGCAGGCTATAGTTTAGTTCCAGTTTTGCTTTCCACAGGAACACAGGATGGACGGGCTCCATCCACATGTGCTCAGTGCCATAAAGCTTAACACGAATGAAGAAGTAGCATCATTCTACTATTCTTGTTCTCTTTGTAAAGTGCCTGATCTGTTTGTGGGGGAAGATGAATGTCACTGTTTGTGTGTGCAAGTGTGTGTATCTGTGTGCGTGTGTGCAAATGGAGCCATGAATTAGCACTCAGGTGCTTTTAGCCTCTGGCAGCTGGGCTGATTAGCAAACAGAAAAAGAGCAAAGCGGCCTTCAGTGTCCTTTGAGCATGGATGGCTTGCTCCCTCGCCTCCTCCACAACCACTGTACATCTATACGTAGATACATATAATAATGAAGGTAAAATGAGTGCAGAGACATACAGGCGCTCACAGTCACAAACAAGAAGTTGTTTCTGTTCCTATGCATGTTTCTCTGTCACGCTCTCGCTAACACACACAGACACACATGCACGCGCACAGCAATCCTCTTTGAGAACATATCTCCCAGTTGTTGCACTAGACGAGCATTCCCTGTCACAGAGGCTGAAATATTTATAATGAGACCGATGAGGGGAGGCCCTGAATTATTTAAAAAGGGAGGGTGAGGGGTGAGGTGGGGCCACTAAATAATCTTCACAGGGTGGCTTCTAAAGTCACACACATGCACACAAACATTTTCCTTGTGTCCTTGCCTCAGCGAGTGGACAGCACTGCAATCCCACTCGCTACATCTATAGGCAGCAGCAGCAAAACTATGTGTTTCAGTGTGTGTGTGTGTGTGTGTGTGTGTGTGTGTGTGTGTGTGTGTGTGTGTCAGATGGCTGCATATTCAATGAGACAGCAACACTCACCAGTGTATTTTATATATTCATACATCTCCCTTAGGTATTCAGCTGTCATGAATCCAAAGACACAATAGGAGAGCTGGATCAAGCAAACACACTCAGGTCTCATACTTTGAACGCAGGCTACTCTTATTATCACAAATGTATTTGCCAGAATTCATATTGCAGGGGTTAGTGTTGGACCCACTGTCTGATTTCCCTCAAGGGTCTCAACATAGGCCCCCTGCTTTCTTTCTCAGGTGTTTATGGTTTGTCTACATTGTTCTGGATTTTTATGTAAATGTACAGACTTGTATACGGTCAAAGAAAAAAAAAGGAAATGGTTCTATAATCATTAAGATGACTACACAATGAAATTAGACTCCGCTGTTTCAAAGAAGCAATTAATTAAAATGTCACAGTTTAGGAATCTGAATGATATAAAACTATGGTTTGTTGGAGGTGGCTGTAGCTCAGGAGGTAGAGCAGGTCACCTACTAATCGGAAGGTTGGGGGTTCAATCCTGGCTCCTCAAGTCTGCATGCCAAGTATCTTTGGGCAAGATACTAACCCCAAGTTGCCCTCCGATGCATCCAGCGGAGTGTGAATGTCGTCAGGAAAGCACTCCGTTTAGAGTCAGTGCTTGTGAGAATGGGTGTGATTGGGTGAATGTGGTATGTTGTATAGAGCGCTTTGAGTACTGCGGGACAAAGCGCGATATAAGAATCAGTCCAAAACTCCATACCGCCACATAATATCCAGCATCAGTGGCCTATTTCAGTTTCACCACGGTAGGGTTTCATTTGGGTTCGCATTAGCAAATCAAATCAAATCCCTTTTTATAAAGCTTTGACCAATTTGGGAAAGTCGAATAGAAATACTTAAAATTAAAAAAAAAAAAAGTAATGCCATATTGCATGAGATTTAATTTAATTTTCTGAAAATGTCCCTATTCATCAAATGTATAACTGAAGCCTAACTGTATCTCTAACCTTTGCCTTAAACAGATTAATATGGTTAGTTGCAGCAAGTTAATACAACAGTAAGGCACGATAACTAAATAAAAAGTTTAAATCTTTTCTCTTTTTTGCACTTGTGCATTTGCATATTTTCAGCATTTTACAGTAACTAATAAATAACTTTAATGTTGAAAATATGAAAGTGGCAATTAATGTTACCAGTGTATTTTTGTGTGTATACACAGAAATAATAATTGTATATTTGTACCATAAGAGATACAAAATCACTAACTAATGTACAGCTATGTGTCGTACTTATCAGCCTTTAACCTCAATTCTGTACCTTAATGTAACAGTACAATCACAGGGTCTTTTAGGGAACATAGGTTATTTATTATTTATGAATTTATTAGCTGAGACTATATAACAAAGTATTGCTAATAAAGGGTAGTAATAATTAATACTTATTTACTGTTAACAATTACGTTAAATAATTACTTAATGATGTGTTTTTAAAATATAATTTGTAACTCGTGTTTATAAACCATTATAAAATGGATACTTTGGGAATTAATCATTAGTGCTGGGGGGTAATTTTCTGCAAATTAAACCCAGAGAAATCAACTTTAAGTCAGTATCTGTTGACATTAAGAGTAAAACAAGAGCAGCAGAAATGTGATTTGGAAGTTACTGTCGTGCTTAAACTTATTCAGAAGATTTGAACCTTTTTATAAGTTCATTTATAAAGTTGTCTGCAGTTTTATAAACTTTTTTTTTAAACAAGGCCTCTGAAAAGAAAAATGAACAAAGGGAGGGGATGTGCCCCCTCTGTGGTCGCCCCCACACAACTACCAGTCACAGATGGACAGTGCATCTCGCCCTCCTCACGTTTTCTCACGTTAAATTGGTCTAGCTGAAGTGTACGCTCAGAGACGATGGGCGAGAGCTCTTTGGGGGATCCTGGACCAGGCGATGAGGCCACCCGGGACTGGTCAGGCAGAGCAGTGAGAGAGAGATTGAGAGAGAACACATCAGGGAGAGAGAGAGTGTGTGCACGTCCTATTATCCGTGTCTCCTCAGCATTTCGTGAAGGAACCAGATGGGGTCTATTCACACCACTCTGAGTTCTGGAGGCTCCCTGCAGCCACTTCTTGTTATCTTTTGTCACCAATCAAGTGCCATTTTCTCCCTCCTCCTCTCCGCCCTTCCTCTCCTCCTCCCTCCTTTTCCCTTTTCTGTTCTTCCTGCATTGATTCCAGGCTGTACGGTGAACTTTTGGAGTTTTACCTCAGACCTTCTGCAGAGTGTTTAACTTTAATCACAGTGTGGAAAGCTAAGTTGGAAGGATTGGCATTATGGGACGCTATGCAAAGCAATGTCATTATTCTCTTAATATCCACACGCTCACCAGTGAAACAGTTATGGGGAGGGTTATACTATATTTTAGCCACAGCTGAAACAAGTAGTCCCAAAAAGTAACCAATATCATTACCATGCTTAACATTTTACAGTTTGTGTAATGTAACCGTTTCACTCAGTAATACATATGACAACTTTGTTTACTATGACTTTTCCATTTAATCTTCAATTAAAAGATGATTTGAAGAATCACTGAGAGTAACAGATCCACATCGCAGTCATCTAAAGGTTACATTTACACGGTCACAATAATTATTTTAAAGAGCCAACAGACCGAATGAATAAAGATGGATTTAGAATTATATATATATTTATATTTGTTTCTTCACGAGTTCCTTCTTCCAGTTTGACAGCTCAAATTTGGAATGATTGATATGATTCAGTAGCAAAATATGGTTACAGTTTCCCATGTGTCAACCTTCTGAGGGTGCGAGTCTAAAAAGAAACATTGTACACATGATATTTTAGAAGAGTCATTTGTGTTAACATTAAACACCAGTTTATTTCTTTTACAGCAACATTTAGCATATCCTAGCCCTATTCTATTAAGCCAAGTAAAAGAAGGGCTGAACTTATTTCATAATGGACATTTCCTTTACAACAGGAGCAAATAACTAAGTATGAAAAGATTTAACCACTATACTGATCTGTTAGTGGCTGGTATTTTTGCTACAGTCTGGAAGAACTTGAAATCCTTACAGTCAGCCTGTTGTCTCAGCTGCCAATTTGGATTTGATGGGACAGTGAAGGACAGGAGTTAACATATTTACAAAGCAAAGAAGCTGATGTGCAGGTATGTGATGGAGCCTTTCCCAACAATGACGCTCACACATGGGTGTTCTCACAAAACTACCAACAGAGACAAAATCAGTATTTTACTGAGTACAGGGACAGCTGCCTGACGTATTTTACTGAAATATGACTGAAAGAGAAGAATGTACTGTGATCCAGACAATAGCTACAGGGAGACAAGCAGGTGGAGGTGTGTGTATTTATGCTAAGGAGTCATTGTTCTGAGGATACTGAGCTTTTGTCTTTGGCCTCTAGACCAACTAAAGTTATGTTGTGAAAGAGAGCCAGAGATGAATAATAACTAATGATTAAACACAGAGGAATCCACAAAAATATAAAATAATATAAATAGACACTTGGATGGTATCATGGTAACAGACAGTTCTGTGTTCATAATTTCATATCAAAAATTCTATTCAGCCTTTTCGTAGTTATAAACCACAAATACATTGAGAAAGAAGAAGGCAACATGGATACAGAAGGAAATCAGACAAATACAAGTGTAAATATTAGTATAATAAATTGTGAAAAGAATGAAAGAAAATAATTTAAGGCAGACACGCTACATGATGATGGGCAGGTGGGGAAAAAATCACTTGCAGATATTCATAGGGATGATTTGACCTTTGGGAATAATTAAATACATTATATGTAAGGTTTGAAACAACAGACATAAATACAGAACAGAGCTATATTAAAGAACTGGCCAGGAAGTAGTTATAACAGCAGCAAAAATTTGTTCGATTTTTAGAAAGATCAACATTAGAAAAGCTGCTGGGCCTCAAAAATTAACAGCCACTTTTTCAAATCTTACTCGATCCTCATTAATAGCTGCTGTATCAAAAACGTTGAAACCATAAGTTTTAAATGATAATCGCCCAGTAGCATTAACACCTGCTGTAATTAAGAATATATCAAATAATGAGGGAGAAGTACAGAAGATGCTCTTTTGTATGTATTGTTTTGAATATATTGTTATTTGGACCAAACTAAAAGATAAGCACATGCTATGTTCATGGATTTAACACTATAAGACCATCCAGTGTTTTTAATGTTAAACTTGCTGAAGACGCAGAAATTGTTGTTCATTTGTAGAGAGCATTTCAACTTTTTGTTTCATTTGGTACTTTTCACTTTTTGTGTTTAGTAAGTAAGTAGGCTTCCTACCATGTGACAGAGGGACAGAGAACAACCTTTATGAGCTATTGATGCCCAGAAATCTTTTTACCTTGGGGAAAATCTCTGTTGAGCAAATCCAGGAGATATATGACATGATATAATATGATACGACATGATATGATGAGTGTCTCTTGCACATAGTTGTGTTTGACTTTTGGTGATGTTACTGTGACACTTTCTTGTTGTTAATTTCTTTAATGTGTGTAACTTAATGTCTTTGTTGTTGGAGTTTTATTTGCCACAAGGTACAAATCCAAATCTAAGTACTGAGCATAAAACAAGACTGGCCAATCAAGAGCTTGACTTTAAACGAGATGTCAAATCTTTGTGTTGGAATTAGGACATTAAACTTAGAGTGCAAACATACGCTGGTAAACCTGGTACTTGTAGTGTTATAGGAAAGACGTGCAGAGCACAGATCATCAAAGAAGATCATTCATTGATAGCCAAAGTGATCAGAGTGAAGACTTTTGACTACATTAGTTTTACTTGAAATGGTTTTGGTTATTGTTTTTGGGCCTTTCCTAGAAAGGCTTTATCTTTTCTCAGTGCACCATGGTAAAAATAACCTTCTGAGGCCCAAGTGGTTTTCTGAGATGCTCATCCTAATCAGATATTTTAGAGTTAGAGTCATTACTGATGTTGGCTTAGGTCTTAAAGGGTTACTTTTGTTTCACTAAACCATGTACTTGTACAAACTTGTGCAATGTTGAAGCCTGGCCCTGTTTTAACGTCAGTTGATATTTAAACAAAGAAATAAAGAGAGGTTATCAACATGATGTCATAGTGAATCCTGATAATATGAACCACTTGGTATCAATGATAATACACAACTATGTAAAAGAGCTTGATTTCATGCCAGGGAATTAGCATAAAACTATGAAACCAATAAACTGCTGGGGAAAAAGCCAGATTTTATGTCTGTGTTCTCAGTACTTCTAGTCACCAAGTTGACCAGTTGGACAAACTGATTTATTCTTCAAAGGTCTCTTTATCAGACACTTTTCAGCAACAAGTAAAGTAAGCGCCAAGAACAGATACAGAGAGGATCAAGATGGTAAGCTTACAAGTCCAAAGCTGAGAAAAACCAATCAGAAGATGTTTAAATATACAGGAGATGATCTGCAGAGTTTGGCCAGTTTACTGCGTTTATGCCTCAGCTTAAGGGTCTGGGAGCATGTATAGAAGGGGTAAGAACCTGAAAGTGAAACACTGAGTGGTGTTGCAAATACATTAACTGTGTGTTTAGCTGGATGGAGTGATGGGGGTGTTTGGTATGTCCAAGCCTGGCATCCTGTTTCTCCAGCGAGGTGTTAACCAAGTGAGAAACGTGGCGCCCAATAGGATGATTGGCTTCCCTCCACCCCCTCCCACCCATTCCACCCTCTTATTCATCTGATGTGTCAAAAAAAAAAAAGTGAGGCGCGACAAGATAGGGTCACCAGGGAGTACAGACAGACACGGAGGATTTACACAGCACCGGTGCAGGGAGCAGACACATTGTGCATTTGTATGCATGTACAGATTTCCTGATTCTCTTAAAAGATACTGCTCTCAGTCCTCAGAAGTGGGTGCATGGCTATGTGTGTGTGTGTGTGTGTGTGTGTGTGTGTGTACACTGCTGCTTTTGTTGAAAAAGAAGCACTTTGACCTCCACTTATTTCTCCAAGATTAATATCTGATCTATCCTATTGAACTATAATATGCTTTCCCACTTGCTATTACTGTTAAATACATTTGAAATGATCTAGTTCCCACTGAAGAAAAAGATTTGATGCTTGCAAGTATTTGAACTTTGAGAATTTATATTAAACAGAATTAATCTTGATGTCTGTGGTGTCTTTGGAAATGTTATGCAAGAGAACGGTATTATTTTAATTCAATTCAATTCAGTTTTATTTATATAGCTCCAAATCACAACAACAGTCACCTCAAGGCGCTTTATATTGTACAGTAGATCGTACAATAATAGATACAGAGAAAAACCCAACAATCATATGACTCCCTATGAGCAAGCACTTTGAAGACAGTGGGAAGGAAAAACTCCCTTTTAACAGGAAGAAACCTCCGGCAGAACCAGGCTCAGGGAGGGGCGGGGCCATCTGCTGCGACTGGTTGGGGTGAGAGAAGGAAGACAGGATAAAGACATGCTGTGGAAGAGAGACAGAGATTAATAACAGATATGATTCAAGGCAGAGAGGTCTGTTAACACAGTGAGTGAAGAAGAAACACCCAGTGCATCATGGGAATCCCCGGCAGCCTACATCTATTGCAGCATAACTAAGGGAGGATTCAGGGTCACCTGGTCCAGCCCTAACTATATGCTTTAGCAAAAAGGAAAGTTTGAAGCCTAATCTTGAAAGTAGAGATAGTGTCTGTCTCCTGAATCCAAACTGGAAGCTGGTTCCACAGAAGAGGGGCCTGAAAACTGAAGGCTCTGCCTCCCATTCTACTTTTAAATACTCTAGGAACAACAAGTAAGCCTGCAGTGTGAGAGCGAAGTGCTCTAATAGGGTGATATGGTACTACAAGGTCATTAAGATAAGATGGGGCCTGATTATTTAAGACCTTGTATGTGAGGAGCAGGATTTTGAATTCAATTCTGGATTTAACAGGAAGCCAATGAAGGGAAGCCAAAACAGGAGAAATCTGCTCTCTCTTTCTAGTCCCTGTCAGGACTCTTGCTGCAGCATTTTGGATTAGCTGAAGACTTTTCAGCGAGTTTTTAGGACATCCTGATAATAGTGAATTACAGTAGTCCAGCCTGGAAGTAATAAATACATGAACTAGTTTTTCAGCATCACTCTGAGACAGGATATTTCTAACTTTAGAGATGTTGCACAAATGGAAGAAAGCAGTCTTACATATTTGTTTAATATGTGCGTTGAAGGACATGTCCTGGTCAAAAATGACTCCAAGGTTCCTCACAGTGTTACTGGAGGCCAAGGTAATGCCATCCAGAGTAAGAATCTGCTTAGATACCATATTTCTATGATTTTCAGGGCCGAGTACAATAACCTCAGTTTGATCTGAATGAAGAAGCAGAAAGTTAGCGGCCATCCAGGTCTTTATGTCTTTAAGACATTCCTGCAGTTTAACTAATTGGTGTGTGTTACCTGGCTTCATGGATAGATAGAGCTGCGTGTCATCTGCATAGCAGTGAAAATGTATGCTATGTCTTCTAATGATGCTGCCTAAGGGAAGCATGTATAATGTAAGCAGAATTGGTCCTAGCACTGAACCCTGTGGAACACCATAATTGACCTTAGTGTCTGAAGAGGACTCTCCATTTACATGTACAAATTGGAGTCTATTAGATAGATATGATACAAACCACTGCAGTACAGTACCTGTAATACCTACAGCATGTTCTAATCGCTCTAATAGGATATTATGGTCGACAGTATCGAACGCAGCACTGAGGTCTAGCAGGACAAGCACAGAGATGAGTCCACTGTCAGAGGCCATAAGAAGATCATTTGTAACCTTCACTAAAGCTGTTTCTGTGCTGTGATGAGCTCTGAAACCTGACTGAAACTCTTCAAATAAGCCATTCCTCTGCAGATGATCTGTTAGCTGTTTGACAACTACTCTTTCAAGGATGTTTGATATGAAAGGAAGGTTGGAGATTGGCCTATAATTAGCTAAGACAGCTGGGTCTAGAGATGCTTTTTAAGTAACGGTTTAACTACTATTACTTGTTGTTGGTGCTGGGAGCTTGGAAATGGCATTCACAAATAACCCTGTTTCAGCAAACAAGTAGCTCAAAGACTTGAAGCAAAACCCAACGGAAATCAAAAGAAACTTTGTGACTCAAGGCAGTGATGGTGCTGGTAGTGACAAAATGTTAGCAAGCAAGATAAGTTTGCTGCTGGGATCACTTTGTTCACATTAAGTTAACATGATCACTGTATATACACACACATAAATACACTTTGGCTAACATTATGATAAAAGCTAGAAGCAATGGAAGTTGTTCAAAGCCAAACAAAAATTTGACTGTCAGGGGAAAACTACACTCAGCTTAAATGGGACATTCAGTTTATTCATCTTTGGTGTTCAGATCGTGATATCAGGTTGGATGTAAATCTGAATTGTGTCTTGTCTTTTTTAAATTAATACTAAGTTTGTACCTGCATTCATGTTAGTTCATGCTTGGGAAGTTCACCTGGGAGTACAGACCTCTGAGGACTGCAGTGTGCAGCTGTAGAGTTTAACCATGAGGTTCTGGAAGTAAAAATACTGTTTGTATTTTTCATAGAGAATCTGAGTAGGAGCCATGACCATCCAAAGTAGTCTTACTGCTTTAACAAAAAGCAGAAAAAGTCTCTGGCCAAAAATACGAAGTGAAACAGTTACATCTCTGATTGCTGGAGGCAGACGAACTGTTATCCTGGAAATATTTAAGCCCACAGACATCAGGTCAGTTGTGAAACTTCAGAAAATGCGTGAGAATAGATGCACGAAACCACAAACATAACTAACACAGGCAGAATAGAAACTACAATATGTATTTAAAACTACAATTATACAACACTAACAATGAATATTATTAAATTCAAGAAGGTTGGACTTGGAGTGTGGAATCTGGGATTTGCAATGTATTGTGGGATATGCAGTTCCAACATCATTAAAATAATTGTTCCATCTTTATTTATTTATTTTTTCCAGATCAAATCTTTTTATTCTCATGCTTCACCTTGTGAGCTTGACTTGGTTCAAGTCTTAAAACTCGATATATAATGATTGTCAGATACGTCAGTGGAGATAATCCATGGCAAATTCACCTCCGGAGCCAAAGAATTTGAAGAACTGTGGTCACTGTTGCACTCTGCTGAGCATACTTGGTGAATCTGCTGCTCAGCTTGTCTCTAGTGTGTTCTTTACTATCTGACTGCCTGCACTGTGACTAATATTTACTATGAAAACTGGACGTAACATACCAAACCCATGTTCTGTTGCTGTAGATGCAGAATGTGGTTTAGCATTGCACTGCTGAAATATGTATACTTCTGAAAAATGCACCATCTGGATGGGAGAATATATTCTCTAACACTTGTATGTAACTTTCAGCACTGATGGTGCCTTCCCAAATCTGTGAGCATCATTTCCACAGGTGCCAATGCAGCCCCCAATATGAAATGCAAGTATAAACGTAGTGCTGCCAGACTGTCCATGTCTTCTGTAGTCTGGTAGACAGGGCATGCAGAACAGTATTCAACTTTGCATTTTAAATGAGCTTTGGCCCAGACTGGCCCAGATTGCTTCTTCTTTGCATGATAGAACTTTGAGCAGCATTTGTGGATGACACAACAAACTGATGTCTGTGTGGTAAGCACATGCAGTGATTGTCATCACAGCGATTTCTCAAGAGTGTTTTGATGATATTATGCCTGTTAATTGATGAGATACTTAAAGTCTTCATAATTATACATGATTCTGAAATTCTTCCACAATTGCCCATCTTTACTTCTGAGAAACAGTTTCTCTCTAAAAGGTAATTTTTATATCCAGTCATGACACAACTACAGTTAAACTGATAGTTTTAAGTTTGTTTAGTAGGTTTCGTTTCCAATTAACCTAATTAACGTAATTAACTTTGCTGCCATCAAAGTTAATTACAAAAACAAGGAACTAATCATTTTAAATACTACAATATCTAATTTTAAATATTTAGTATGTTTTTTATCTTCTAATACAAAAAAAATGGCTTTAAGACTTGCAAATGATTGTATTTTGTTTTATATATTTAATTAACTTTTGTTTAATTTTACAGTTACCCAACTGTTGGGGGGTGAATTGGTCTTGTGGATGTATATATAAATTTACATTGATTATTGAAAAAAAATAACATGACTTTTCTTAGTCCAGTAGACTTGAAAAACTTCATAGGCGGGATGCTGTGTTTCTTTTCACAGTGAAAAGGCCAACTATACCAATTTACCGTAACTGTAAGCTGATGATCTGGCAAAGAGTGAAGGTCTGCGCTGGTTTTAAATGCTGCCGCAGTGATCATTGGCAATGACCCGCAGGTGAGGTGGAGGTGGACCTTGACCTAGAAGCTCCTCATGGAGGTGTCATCTGACAGAAGTGGAAAATTATTCCAGGAAGACTGAAACGCACCGATCGTGAGATATACAACAACAAAATACCAAGGGAGTGTACAAGTACCAAACACACAAATATATCATCTGTCTAATCAACTCAAAAATCTTATCAAGTGGTTCAATAAGTCCCAGTCTCACTTTGGTCACAAACTGAATAAACATTATGCCAAGTCATACTTTTATCAGACTTCATGTGTATTTGCTGTACTATGAAGAAGCCATGGTTGTTCACAGTATGACCATAGTTTTAACTCGTTGCATAAAAATCATCAAAAAACATCACCAATTGTAACGCTTCAATCACCTATTTGGAAAGATCTGGACCGACCAATTAATAATGAATTATGAAATCTTACCTCTTGGAAAAACAAAATAAATTATACATTGTTTTCTTTAAGATTAAAATCATCCATCACTGGATGCATGTGTGTTGCTTACCTGCGGACACCTGGCACTAGGATACACTACCTGAAGAAGGCAAGCCAGCGGAGATAGTTTGATGCTTTGGGCAATCTTCTGCTGGGAAACCTCGGGTCTTGCCTTACGTATAAATGTTACTTGTTACATGTTACATTTACCTAAGCATTGTTTCAGCCCAAACACACCCATTCATGAAAACAATATGCCTTGATGGCTGCGGCCCCTTTAATCAGGATAATGCTCCTTGTCACAAAGCAGGAAGCCAGTGCTGGTACAAAAGGAATGGTTTGTTGAGAGCTTGAAAAGGAGGCTGCTGGACGTCTTTTGCTTTGAAAGATGTTTTTCCTTTTATCCAAGAGGCTTCTTCAGTGCTAGAACAACTGGTAGAGAGTTCCAGGTACTGGGCAGTGGTGGTTATGAGCTTATCCTCATCCTTTTGAGTTGGCTCTAAATAGCAATTCAATTCAATCCAATTCCATTTTAATTATACAGCACCAAATCACAACAATATTCTATTGAGAGCCAGAGATTAATAATAACTAATGATTAAAGGCTGTATGAATATCATATAGAGAAATAAAAACATGAGCGGATGGTGGGAACCCCCAGCAGTCCAGGCCTGTTGCAGCATAATTAAAGGAGGACTCAGGGCCATCTGATCCAACCCTAACTATAACCTTCATAAAAAGGAAACGTTTTAAGCCCAATCTTGAAGCAGAGAAGCTGTCCCTCTCCTGAATCCAAACTGGGAGTTGCTTCAACACAAGAGCGATCTAAAAACTAGTTTCTCCCTCCCAGTCTACATTTAAATACCCAGAAATCACAAGTAAGCCTGTAGTCTAAAGGTGAAGTGATATGGTATTAAGATAAGAAGGGGCCTACTTTTTCAAGACCTCGTGTGTGAGGAGAAGGAATTTAAATATGATTCTTTGGCCTTAAAAACCCTGTAACTGTGTTAAATTAAATCCTCATCACTTCATATTTAACATACTTGACTTTTCCCCAAAATGGGCTTATTCATCAAATACCACAGACGATGTCATTTTGACCAGTAGAAATGAATGTAAAACCACTGCTGCAGTATTCCTACCAACATGATTGTTTACACACATGAGCCAGATCTAGCTAGTTGTGATGGATAAATAAATATATAGTGGACTGTAGTTATTCACACACTCCTCGCTCTGAGAGGCTCAATATCCCATCCCAGCAGTAATCGTTCATCTTTTATCTGAATGCATAGAGAACTGGGCAGGTTGTGAGCAGTTCTGAGCAGCTGGGGAAACTTAGCTGAACTGAACAGGGAGTTCAGAGTGTGGAGAATTAATCCAAGCAAATAAAGAGAAAAATCCGGAGCAGAGCAGCCAAAGGGGCTTCAGGCTTGAGCTGGAGAGCTGAGGATGTGAAGGGCTGCAGACTGAGGGGAGCACTCTGGACGCTGGATAAGAGGCTGCAATTTTGGTGATCACAGGCAGATGTAAAGGAGTTGGAAGAACCTTTGACTGTTTTACTTTTACAATAATTATTTAAAATGTGTTTGTTTTATTTTTGTTGCCAGTTGCATGGTCAATTTTAAAATGTTGGCAGATTTCCTGTTGGTCAGATACCTTGCGAGGCATGCTGGCTTGTGTGGGAGTGCACGTCTTCCAAAACATCAGCATTTTTTTAACAAATAGGCATGTTGGACGTTTACACCACACCACGTTTACACTCTGCACATCTTAAAAAAGTCTTAATAAAAGTGTATTTTGTGACACAGAAACACAGAAACTGTAATTTTTCAAAATTTAATTTTCAAGTTTGGTACTCGTACTGCGAGTAGTTACTTCGGAGTTTTATTTAAAGTGCTTTCTGGGATCCTGGAATGTCCCAAGTCTGCACAAGACATCGGTCAAGGGTTGGTTTGGCCAATTGTTTCAAGTGGACTGAAAATACAGACCCAAAAAGACTCCTACTAAAGTTTCAAAGACGTTATTGAGCCCTGAGAGGGAATTGGTAACTGAGGGGTCACTGAGGGATGCAGAGGAAGGTTTTCTGGGAGAGAGGAAACAAAGGTTAATCCAGGTGAGCATATTCAGGTCATCATCTTGTTGTGTTTGTGCTCACACAAAAGTGAATTTGAGTGTTTACTCGGATTACTTGGACACAAACATGCGTAATGACAAACACAACACATTTTGGAGGAAACGCTTATACTGATGCTGCATTTAGCTATCAGTGAGTTATAGATTTGCATATGTGTAACTGACTTTTTCCTTCCACACACCTCCGCTGTCTTTACAGTTGTGGAGTCATTATTGACTTTCTGAGGTTACACAAAGATCACTTAACATAAAACTATATTTGAACCAAAAACAATGACATGCTGGGTCCTAATTAGATCATTCTCAAAGTCTGTGTGTGTGTGTGTGTGTGTTTGCTCCTCCACTGATGATATCCAGTTTGTCCTGTACCACAATCAGTGCAGCCACTACTCCATTCTCACACTCACTCCAATCTGCTGCCTGTCACTGGACACCAGCCTTCACCAAGGGCACCGTGGCAATGAGATCCACGGCCACCGCCCTAACAATCCACGGCCCGGAGCCCAGACGAGTGTTCAGGCGCAGAGCTGATCGATAAGGAAAGGCTAAGATATGCCATTACAGGTGAGGCCAGCCCCTGTGCCATCCTAGCTGCTCCACACCACACCTCCCTGCCCATTCAGCAATATCTCCACATATTGGGGATGTGGTAAAACGAGATGGGTCATTTATTCTTTCAAGTGTTTTTGTGGCCCTGGGAGGATTTCGAGATCGTTAGGGCATCTATCGTTGGTCTACCACACCCCGTCTGTGGCTTGGTCAAATGAAACTGCATATCAAACTCAATAACTCCAAACTCCTCACATCTACTTTAAATCCATGTCCCAATAAAGAACAATGTTTTATTATCGGGGCGTGTGGGACTGCTTTATTATTGGATAAAGAGAAAAATGAAATCCTGCTCCAGTCGAGAGAATTCTTCTCACTAAGTTTCTTCTTTCGACGTCTGATCTTTCCACACAAACAACTTCCTTCCGTCTCCATTACTGTGCCAGGGCTAAAGAGCTAGGTATGTATTTTCTCCACTCTCCCATCTTCTAATCAAAGGAGCAGCCAATCAATTGGTGGCTGTAGCACCTGTCACAAGTCTTTGTGTCCTTTCAAGTTTAACTCTGAATAATAAGCATAATGATCGCTGATGTGGAAACGCACCATTAAAGGCAAATAATAACTTTTAATGCTAGTGCTAATGGGCAAGAAATAGATTCCCTTTTTATCTAGAAGAAGGAAAGCAGTTCAGAGCACTTGTGTAGAGTTCCTGTGTGCACAACCTGGCTGCCGCTCACTGCTAATGACTGAAGCATTGCTGTCAATTGCTCTGCATCGCAGAACTGAAACTCTGTCCAAATTATGTACTACTTACGATAAATTGAGGTTAACAAGGTTCATTAAGCACTTGAGGGGCATTAACAAATATCTGACAGGTTATAATTGCCACATTTTCTTCATGAGTTTGGCAAAAATTTCATATGAAAAGCCAGCATGTCTGTATGTGAGGTATCAGGTCCTGAACGGTGAAAGAAGCATCAGAATGTTGTGCTGATAACAAGTGAGTCTTCTGTCAGAAAAAGATCAGATTTACACAGTGTTTGTGGAAGCAATCAGGATATCTATTTTTATCAAATGTCTCTGAGCAGGATCTCAGTTCTAACTGCCAAAATTTCCTGATGCAAACATGGTAATGCATTTTATCAGCTGTTATAACTGAAACGACTCCTGCTGTATTTGTGCTGATATTTCAAAGCTCAGTTAATGTGCTGTAACCTTTCAGAGCTATAGGCAATCCCACAGACTTACTGGGAACAGAAAAGTTATACCTTCTATCAACAATGTTGCAGTTTTTGTCTTTAGTCTTGAGTCACATTTCCAATCTGGAGCTCAATGGTTCAATGCAACCTATGTACTAATGAAATAGTCCAGACACAGTGATGATTCGGCACTGCTAAAGCATCCACTTTCTACTGTGAGGTTGCTTTATAAACAATGAGTGGTGCTGCACAGAAATGAATATTTTTCCTGTGTGTTAGGGGCAAATTAATTAACAAGAGGTGCAACCCTAAGTTCAGTTAGAGTAGGAATGCAACAGAAACACTGAACATCATCCAGCACAGCTGATAGTTTAGCAAAGAGAGATTTGAAGGAACAGAAATACAGAGTAATGAGATATCTCCAGGATTCAGTGTGCAAATAGACCGAAGATCACAGTGGGCTGCACGTGGGCCGTGATGTAAAATG